>NC_136918.1:84976797-85229297 GCF_949752795.1 Hyperoodon ampullatus | reverse complement strand
CCAGAATTGTGGTGCAAGTTTGGTAACAACCATTTGACAACTGACAGTCAAGAAGTCATATTTATTTTCAAGGAAAGATAGTGTGCCTCTTACTGCTTCTTTCGACAGTGCTTCTGACCGTGGTCTACGCAAGGGAATAGTAGTCATGCCTTATTGACAGTAGAGACTGTTGTGGGAAAGCAGGATGCTGGAATGACTGGAGGGTTAGTTGGTGATACGAAGTGTTCACATGACAATAAAGTAGCTTAGTGTAGTCAAACTGGTTTAACAATCTGATGTGACACTTGCCGATTTGTATGTTCTCTGTCCTCCATGTACTCTTATGCACTTGATTTTTGTTTAATCTACAATGTTGTTAATTCCAGTGGTCACTTCTCCCCTGTTTGAAAGGTTTGTGAGGAATCATATACAGGGATACAAAGGCCAGAGGTCCTCTAAGTGAGAACAAACATGGTAACTCTTTATTCATTACCCATGAAAACTTACAGAGCTACACTTAGCCATACTTTCAAGAGAATAGTTAAAAATTAACATTCATTTTAATTTTGTTTTGTTTTGCCCAGAGAATTAATTACTATTCAGGCTGCAGGCACTCACATTCCCAGCAGTATTTTAGACCTAAAATACTGCTGCTGGATGTGTCTGACTTTTCAGGCTTATCTCATACTCCACCTTGCCTGACCTGTTTACTGCCAGAAATATAATTCTGAACTCTAGAAACACTTGGTAACCCTCTCATTATTTTGATGTGTTTTGGATATACATAATAAAATGTCTGATTTTCCTCCTTTCTTTTTCATTGAATTAACACTAATTGGCAGTCACTGTTTAGCTGTTGGTTCCCTGTCTGCCCTGCCCTGAATTCTTTCCAGTTTCTAGACCCTCAGCAGGGAAATCCTTCTTACCTGACAAATGTACATGGGCCCATCTTCTTGAGGACTACTGCCACTGCCTTGGAATTATATTAGTTTTCTGGGGCTGTGATAAAAAATTACTACAAACTGGGTGGTTTAAACAGCAGAAATTAATTGTCTCACGGTTCTGGAGGCTAAAATGTGTCAGTCCGGTTGGTCCCTTCTAAGGGCTGTGAGGAAGAATATGCTTCATACCTCTCTCTTAGCTTCTGGTGGTTTGCTGGCAGTCTTTGGTTTGGTTTGGTAGAAGCATCACCCCAATTTCTGCCTTTATCTTCACGTGGTGTTCTTGTGGGCATGTCTATTTCCAAATTTCCCCTTTTTATAAAGACACTAGTCAGACTGGATTAGAGCCCACCTTTGTGGCTTCATTTCAACTTGATTACCTTTGTAAAGACCTTAACTCCAAATAAGGTCACATTGTGAGGTACTGGGGATTAGGCTTTCAACATCTGAATTTGGGGGGCACAAAATTCAACCTATAACAGTAGTATAGACTTTCTACATAAAAAAACACAAGAAGACAAAACATATTTAAAGAGTTACTTTGGAATGTGTTCTTTACTGGTTTGGCTTCTTTATTTGGACTTATCTTTCTCTACTTTTTTTTAATCCTTTCTTGTCCAGGACCCTCCCTTAGAAATCTATTTTCTTTCAGTCCTAATTATCTCTTTTAAAGTCTTTGTTCCTTCTTATGGGTTTTTTTTTCTTATTTCTACTTTCTTTTCATTGTGGATACCTGCTTCTGCTCCCTTTATTCAAAAGAAGGGTTAACATCTCTCTGAACCAGTGATTATCAACAAGGGAGGTAAAATACCCTGGGTTGAGTGAATCCCAGGCTTGTGAAATGTGCTCAGATAATTTATTCCTTATAATTGGTAAATACCCAATTCTACCAATGATTTGCCTTTTTAAAATATGTATTTCAGGGCTTCCCTGGTGGTGCAGTGGTTGAGAGTCCGCCTGCCGATGCAGGGGACGTGGGTTCATGCCCCGGTCCGGGAAGATCCCACATGCCATGGAGTGACTGGGCCCGTGAGCCATGGCCGCTGAGCCTGCGCGTCTGGAGCCTCTGCTCTGCAATGGGAGAGGCCACAACAGTGAGAGGCCCGCATACCACACACACACACACAAAAAAAAAAACCCCAAAAATTAAAAAATAAAATAAAATATGTATTTCAGAATAAACCTTTAATAGTCACCCATGTATTTATAAAGTAAGTCCCCTGCCTACGAACGAGATCCGTTCTGAGAGTGTTTGTAAGTCCAATTTGTTCGTAAGTCCAACAAAGTTAGCCTAGGTACCCAACTAACACAATTGACTATATAGTACTGTACTGGAATAGGTTTATAATACTTTTCACACAAATAATACATAAAAAACAAACGAGAACAAAAAATAAAGGAAATATTTTTAATCCTACAGTACAGTACCTTGAAAAGTACAGTAGTACCAGCTACATCACTGCTGTTTTTATGCTTGCTTCCAGACATCCTGGGCTTCAAATAAAGATACTGTACTACTGTACTCTATACAGTAAAGTACATAAAAGCACAACCACTTGTAGAGGATGCATGCACGTGACAGTGTACGCCAGACACTTGAACTAACTTATGCGATTGGACATGTGAACACACGTTCACATCTTTGAAGGTTCATATGTAGGGGACTTACTGTATTCTGATATGCTCTCTTGAAGCAGGAAGTAAGGGAAGTTATACCCAGCGTGTGGGAATTTGTATTTAATGAATAGACCACCATATCTGTGCCCATGGGGATGTGTCACACATGTGACTCTCATCCGTCATGTGTCAAGGCAGAAAAAAAGATGAGACCAAAAAGTTCTTGGGTACAAGGGGCCTCCCTTGGGGAGATAGAGAATAATTTGTTTTCAGTCTAGACATGTTTTATTTATGTCTAAATCAGGTATTATATATATATTCTCAGGTAAGGCAAAGCTAATTTTGTTATATGTGGCAAAATTTCATTGACTGGCTTTACCTTTATACTTTGATGTTCAGTAAACCTTGTGTGTTAATAAGTTTAAATCTTCTCATCAAATTAAAAATATCAATGATCAGTTTCTCAGATGAACATCATCAACATTGGGCAGGAAGTTGTGAAATTTGAGTTTTAATCATGATACAGATACTAACAATTTACTGTCACGTTGACATGTCACTTAGATTCAGTAGATTACAATTTCTTTATCTGTGAATTATGGTGTTTACATCAATAGCTGCCAATTATTGTTTTATAAGTTTTAAAGGATAATTTATTCAAATGTAAAATTATGAATCTCATACTAACATAAAATGAACAAATGTCAAAGACTTTTATTTAACTCATTAATTAATGAGGGAGCCAGTAAGATGCAACAATTAGTTCCCAAGATAATTTAAATACACACACATATTTCTTGTTACTTAACAAGAAATAAGTTTACTAACAGATACTAAACTGGTCAATATCCACAAGGCACTATTTCAGGCAAAAAAAAATCATTTGCCTTTCTATGGACAAGAATCATTTGCATTACTGTAAGCATTCTATAACTTACAGAGTTGTGAAATACTGCAAAGACAATAAAAGGTTCAGTCTTCTTCAAATAAAATAACCTGAAAGGAGGTACTTGACAGGATATTCAGTATTCTATTTTTGTCCATTTTAAAATCCTTTACAATTTTTCTGAGATAAATATTGGAGTCCTTTGTTTCAAACAAACTGTTCTATGGAATCAATCTCTAGTCATAACTCATATGAAAAGCAGAATCACTTTGGTTGAAATGAGTATAGGGGCTTCTGATTAAGCTTCCTCCTTATTTTTTCTCTTGGATGTTTCATTGGGACCCTAATCCAGAGTTTTTAGATCTGTGTAAATCACAGCTTAGAAACCATTAAATGATTTCTGTAATTATTGATTGGCCTTATATTCAGTCCCTCCACTTTCCTTTTTTTTAAAATAAATTTATTTATTTATTTATTTATTTTTTTGGCTGTGTTGGGTCTTCGTTGCTGCCCGTGGGCTTTCTCTAGTTGCAGCAAGTGGGGGCTACTCTTGGTTGCAGTGCATGGGCTTCTCATTGCGGTGACTTCTCTCTGTTGCAGAGCATGGGCTCTTCATTGCGGTGCGCCAGCTTCAACAGTTGTGGCACGCGGGCTCTAGAGCGCAGGCTCAGTAGTTGTGGTACACAGGCTTGGTTGCTCCACCACATGTGGGATCTTCCCAGAGCAGGGTTCGAGCCCATGTCCCCTGCATTGGCAGGTGGATTCTTAATCACTGCGCCACCAGCGAAGTCCTCCACTTTCCTTTAGTAGTTCCCATGCCCACACATTGCACCCATGCCTCTACCTGCTCCCCACTGAACACACACACACACACACACACACACTTCTGCTATATCAAGGAATGAAGGTATCCCTTTCAGGGTCCTTACGTATTCTTACAAATTATCCACAACTCCAAAACTATCCACGACTGTAGAATTTTCCATCTCTGAATTTCATAGAATAATTGCAAGTTACTTGAAAGAAAACTTCCCACTTCACTAAATAACCCACACCCTAAGAGCCTTAGAGTATTCTTGAAAATAATTTACAAATATATCAGTTGGGTTTTAGTGTGATGCCTTCTTTATCATTAATGTATTCAGTTTATTTTCTTAATTTTGAATAACATGGCCATATTTTTAGGTGCCTCTGGGCACATGTACCAAAATATCTTTATAAATTCTGTAATCATTCTTTCCTGTTCTTTATTTCTATTTCAAATTATATGGATTGTGAAAGTCTGTTGTCATGTGAAGACTATGAAGGACTTCCTTACAAATAGGACACTCTTTCCTCACTACCCATTCTGGCCTAAAATCTTTCCCCCTCTATCCTGTCTATAGACTTTACACTAATCTGGCCTCAGTCCTGATCCTGGGCACCACATGTGTGGGATTCTTAGTGGCAGTAGTGATTTCGTTTCTTAGAACCCAGGGTCATTGTTAGTAATTCACATCATATAATCCACTGTCATATTGTCCCTGCTCTGTATAGTGAAACTCAGATCCTCAATTAATTTTCTGATTCTTGCTACTTGTTCTTGCAAGTACCCTTCATTTCATTGACCTATAATCAACTGTCCAGCTGGCCTCCTAGACTTGACACTTTGCCTGCCTGAACCCAAGGTGCCTTCCCATCTCCTTTTTCTTGACTTAACCAAGAATAACTCTATACATGCTCTACACTCCTGTGCCATTTTGGCTAGTCTTTCCTGTCCTATCCTGTCCTTTAGCTGCCCAAATCCTGACCTGACCTTCTTTCTGTGTAATCCCAGAGTTGTAAGAGACCAAGATATTAAACTTCACTATTACTTAGCAAAATATCAAAAGTTGCTTTTCTTGCCCTAAAGCTATCATTCTCCCCCATTTCAACATCCATCACAGTGATATGGAGTATTTTTATAAGAGATCAATATTTTCTTAAAACAACATTACATGAGGGCTTCCCTGGTGGCGCAGTGGTTGAGAATCTGCCTGCCAATGCAGGGGACACGGGCTCGAGCCCTGGTCTGGGAAGATCCCACATGCCGCGGAGCAACTAGGTCCGTGAGCCACAATTACTGAGCCTGCGTGTCTGGAGCCTGTGCTCCACAACAAGAGAGGCTGCGATAGTGAGAGGCCCGCGCACCGCGATGAAGAGTGGCCCCCGCTTGCCACAACTAGAGAAAGCCCTTGCACAGAAACAAAGACCCAACACAGCCATAAATAAATAAAATTAAAAAAAAAAAAACATTACATGAAATCACCCCTTTAATTCTGTTAGGTCCACTGAAAACTTTTTGTTTTTCCTTCCCTTCTAACCTTATCTCTTGAATAGGGCAGAAGCATAGACCAATGAGAAAACCTGATAAGATAGCTAATTTTGCTAGGTAAGGACTCTATACTACATGTTATGCTAAATGTTTTAAAAGTCTTATTCTACACAATATTCTCTAAGGGAGATACTATTATTCCCATTTTACAGGTGAGAAAAAGCTGAGTAAGTTGCCAATGTCACCTAAATAATAACTTTTATAACCAGGACTCAAATTCAAGCCTTTCTGACTTCAAAGCTTATTAAACTCTACATCCTCCCAGGATAACAGACTAATATCACCATCTATTACTAAATGAGTGACAACCTTGACTGCTTTGCATCTCAAAACATTTACATTCGTGGTAGAAATGTTCAGAGGCAAATCATTAATCAGAGGGAAATATTAGAAAAAGAAAAGCATCAAAAAGTAGTGGCAGGGGGCCTCCCTGGTGGCTCAGTGGTTGAGAGTCCGCCTGCCGATGCAGGGGACACGGGTTCATGCCCCTGTCCGGGAAGATCCCACATGCCACGGAGTGGCTAGGCCCGTGAGCCATGGCCGCTGAGCCTGCGCGTCCGGAGCCTGTGCTCCGCAACGGGAGAGGCCACAACAGTGAGAGGCCCGCGTAACGCAAAAAAAAAAAAAAAAAAAGTAGTGGCAGGGGCACAGGTCAGAAGATAAGGAGGTTCAGATTCTAGTCCAAGCTCTTGTGCAAGAAGTTTCTGTTTCACGGTTTCTGTTTTCTCATTTGTAAAATCAGACTTTTGTACTAAACAGTCCTTAAGGTTTCTTTCAAAATGTAACTGTTTTCTTCCTGAGGGGAGCTAAAAAAATCCAGACAGTATAATCGTCTCTGCAGTTGAAAGAGAGCCATGAGAGCACTGTACCTGTGTTGGGCTTGCATGGTGAGATTAATTATGCAAGTCAGTCCAGCTCACCTGTTGATCTTCTCCTCTCTTGCTCTGTAGCAGGGCAATTGCTGAGTGAGTCGATGAGAATCAGGCAAGTGTGGCAGCAGTGTTACTTCCTAGGACTGCTGTCATCAAAGTGGAAGGTCAGATCACCACCTGGAAGGTGGATGTGCATTCTACCTTAAAGTCAGTCTCTCAGCATGGAAGAGCCATTCCAACCCGAGGACACTGGGTTGGGCTCATGTGGAAAAAGGGAGAGATTAAGAGAAGTATCCATAGCAGATGATGTACTGTAAGTGAAAGCTTAAAACTACAAGATGAAAATCTGGAAAACGTGCTGTACAGATTCCTTGGAACACAGCTTGAGGGAGGGAAGCCTGGCTGAGTATTGTTGAGCAACAAGAGCAGCAGACAGATTACTGGTATGCGGTAATCACGAGCGAGGGTGTCAGAACATCTGTTATTGTGTCTGCCTGGCTCCCCTTTCTGTTGGAAACTGCTCCTCTACCACATCGACCAAATCTGATGTGGCCATCTTTCCTGCCACCCAGGGGTAGGCAAATGATTCAAGGTGGCCAATCAGAGTATCTCATTTCCCAGGGCCCAGATATTGATTGACCAGAAGTGGGTATGAGACCTAAGTAGGGCCAATTAGTATCTTTTGAGGAGAATTTCTATCGTTATAGGAGGAGAGGAATTCATTCTGAGTTTGAGTTGTAAAGATCACTGTCAGATGGAAGCAAATGGTGGGCCCCACCACTTGGAAAGAGTAAACCAACATGGAGTAAGGAAGGACAAAGGACTTTGCTTAAGTACCCAGCCCCAAATATGCCTGAAACTAGAAAACACCCAGATGTCTTAAATATATGAGATTAGAAATTCCTCCACCCCTTTTAGGACAGGTTTATTGGGGCATAATTTACATGCAGTAAAATTCACCCTGTTTAGGGCAGAAATAGAGACACAGATGTAGAGAATAAATGTATGGAAACCAAGGGGGGAAAGTGGTGGGGTGGTGATGGTGGTGGGATGAATTGGGAGATTGGGATTGACATATATACACTAATATGTATAAAATGGATAACTAATAAAAACCTGTTGGGGCTTCCCTGGTGCCACAGTGGTTGAGAGTCCGCCTGCCAACGCAGGGGACGCGGGTTCGTGCCCGGGTCCGGGAAGATCCCACATGCCGCGGAGCGGCTGGGTCCGTGAGCCGTGAGCCATGGCCGCTGAGCCTGTGCATCCGGAGCCTGTGCTCCGCAATGGGAGAGGCCACAACAGTGAGAGGCCCGCGTACCGCAAAAAAAAAAAAAAAAGAACCTGCTGTATAAAAAAAATAAATAAAATAAAATTCAAAAAAAAATATCACCCTGTTTAGATGAGTAGTTCTATGAATTTTGATCAATGGATAAAGACTGTATAATCACCACCACAATCAAAATATAGACTATTGCTGTCACCCCAGAAAGTTTCATCATACCCCTATGAAGTCAATCTCCTTCTTCCACCCTGCCCCTTGGCAAACACTGATCTGCTTTTCTACCCCTCTAGCTTTGTCTTTTCCAGACTCTCACATAAAATGGAATCATAAAGTATGTAGCCTTCTGAGTATCAAAAGTTTCAGTAGTTCCTTTTTATTGCTCAGTAGTATTTCATTGTATGGATATATCACAGTTTTGTTTATTCTCGGGTTCATGAGCATATGGACTGTTAACAGCTTTGGGTGAATATGAAGAAAGCCACAATAAATAATTGCATACAGGTTTTTGTATGGGCACATGTTTCTATTTCTCTTAGGTAAATATACCTAAACATAGGATTGCTGAGTTGTATGGTAAATATATTTCTAATGTTACAAGAATCTCTCAAACTATTCCAAAGTTGCTGTACCATTTTGCATTACAACCAGCAATGAAAATTTCCATTGCTCCTCTTTCTCACCAGCATTTCATGTTTTCTTCTCTTTTTCAATTGAGTAATTCTAATAGGTATGCAGTGGTATCTCATTATAGTTTCAGTGAAAAAATGATGTTAAGCATCTTTTAAAAAATATTTTTCCAGTATTTATTATGAATAAATTGGCCCCCTGGAATTGTTCTACAGAATCATGATTAAATAAATAACCCCAGCGGTGCTACACCTGTCTATGTGAGGAGCGACTTGATTTCAAATCAAAATCAAGTATCTTTTCATATGCTGATTTTCCATCCACATCTTTAGTGAAGTATCTGATCAAATCTTTTGCCCATTTTTAATTGTGTTTGTTTTCTTATTATTATATTATGAGATATAGATTCTGGATATAAGTCCTTCATCAAATTTATGTTTTGCAAATATTTATTCCTAGTCTGTGACTTGTCTTTTCATTTTCTTTGCAGTTTTTTCAAAAAACAAAAGTTTTTAATTTTGAAGAAGTTCAATTTACCAATTGTTTTATTTCATGGGTTATGTTTCTAGTGTCCTATCTAAAAATTTTTTGCTAAACCCAAGGCCATAAAAATATTTTTCTAATTTTTTTCCCTAGACACTTTCTAGTTTTAGATTTTACATATAGAATTGCGATCAATTTGGGTTTTATTCTTGCATACAGTGCTCCTCCCTTTGAAAGATGACTTAATTTGAGCTTTTGCCCCTGACAACCAGTCTTGACTAATATAAATGCAGTTGTTCACAAATGTTGAATGAGAAACATTTTAAGAAAGGACTTATTTAGTGCAAGAATAAAGGGGTGAGAAAGCAATGAATTTTATAAAAAAAACAATGAATTTTATAAAAATAAAGAGACTTGGGCTCTAGATATTAAAACATACAATAAACCACAAGTATGGTACTGGTATAGGAATCAGTGGGCAAAGCAGACAGCCTAGACACAGGCCAACATATATGACTTATATCAGTATAAAATTTTTTCCCAATGAATAGTACGGGTAAAATTAGTTTAAAAATAAACTATATTCTTAACTAACATCAAAATTCCAAGTGCATTAGAATGAAATATGAAAAACTGAAACATTTAGAGGAAAAAATTCTGAATTGGCAATTCAGAGCTAGTATCTCTTTGGTTTTTTTGCAAACCAGTTTTGCTCTTTTTGGTTGATTTAACTTGATTTCATGATTACCCATATAGTCTGCATCTCATTTCATTGTACCCAGGTTATGCAAGAATCTAGATTATATATCAGTCTTTGTTGAAAGTGTAAGCACTCTGTTTTGATGCATAATTTTATTTATTTTTGTCAGAAACATTTGTATTCAGGCAAGATTTGTGAAAATATTTTTCCCACCAAATTAAATATGGCTTCTAATATATTCCAGAGGGAACATTTTATAGTTAACTCTGAGGGTAGGGTCTGGGGGCAAAGTCGAGGGCCTGAACTGACTGCAGTGTTTCTGTGAGGTGAAGCCACATTTTTCTTCTCTTCATAGATGCTCCAGCCTAGGGGATTAATGTTTACCTTGATTTAATGTCTCATCAGAAGCATGACATCCACAGCAGTCTGGCTGCCGCAGGATTAAATGAAGCATGGCCGTTTCTTCAAGAGAGACTTAAACCTCAAGCCATCAGCCCTAGAGGGGAGGGGCAGGAGATGAAGAGAGAACAAAAATCTATAGAACTACTAGTGATACGGAATAAGAAGGAACAATTTAACCCTCTTCACCACAGGGACAATTTAGGGGCAGAGATGAGGTTTGTACTCAAGAAATCTAGGAGTTAAACTCAAGTAGGAGGCTTTAGGCTTTCAGGGAAACTGCTCTGGGAGTCGAGGAAGGGGCTCAGCTGCTCTTGGACCACCGCTACCCCACATGAAACCATACAAGTGACCTTGAAACAAAGGGATAAGCCCTATATTTAAAGGAGGAAAAAAGGGAGGTTATTTTCAGTGTTTGGAAATTGACTCTGAAGCCCTGCCAGGACAGATTTTGTCAGAGCAGCATATTCCTTCTCCCAGAAGCAAGCAAGTGAATATAAGAAATGCTGGGCTTCCCTGGTGGCGCAGTGCTTGAGAGTCCGCCTGCCGATGCAGGGGACACGAGTTCATGCCCCGGTCCGGGAAGATCCCACATGCCGCGGAGCGGCTGGGCCTGTGAGCCATGGCCGCTGAGCCTGCCCGTCCGGAGCCTGTTGCTCCGCAACGGAAGAGGCCACAACAGTGAGAGGCCTGCGTACCGCAAAAAAAAAAAAAAAAAGAAGAAATGCTAAACTGGGGCAGGGTAAGGGCCAGTCCACCCAGAACACTGCCTTTGGCAGAGGATCAGGAAAGGGCTGTGGGAACCGAGCCTTATGGGGTTCTTTTTCCACCCCCAACCTCAAATCTTCTGAGTTCTTTCACCAAATCATTAAGGATCTGGTGGTCATGAAATTATTTAAGTGTTTCTTGTATCTCTTGTATTTTTACTATTTCAATGGGATAATGAGTTCTTTAAACTCACTTAATGTTGTATAAAGTGGTACTTCTTATTTGTCCTAAAATTAATCACTTTGAGTTTCAGGGGGTGGATCTAAATTCTTATATAGCAGAGTGTTAGGATTCTCACGTTCATTCTCTCCATCTTTTTCATGACTTCATAGGCTTCTACTAGGTCTTTCCTGTTGTGGCCACTTCTCTCCCCTTCCAACTCTTTCCTTCTCCCTCCCTTCCTTCCTTCCTTCCTTCTGTTCTCTCTCTTTTTCTCTCTTTCTTCCTTCTTTCCTCCCTTCCTCTCTCCCTCTCTTTTTCTCTCTTTCTCTCTTTCTTTCTTTCCTTTCTGCCATACTCTCTTTCTGTCTCTGTCTTTATCTCTCTATTAATAATGCTGAGGAGAATTATCCACAGTAGGCCTTTGGGCCATGCCCTTTCTTTAGTCATATTGTATTCCTATTTAAATCATGCTTGGCCCTATAAGAGGCAGTGAACTTGCAGATAGAACATGGGCTCAAGAATCAGACAAAACTGGGTTCAAATTTTCCCCATATCATTAACTACTTGCATGACATTGAGTAGTTAAGCTTCAGTGTTTTTTTTTTTTAATTTGAGAATAATACACACATCCTGATGAGTCATTATGAAGATTATGTGATGTTGAAAAACATTAAATGGAAAAATATATAGTTTGAAAAAATATATAGTTCAACATTATTATAATAAAACTAATCTAATTTTTTTAAACAAATCAATACAAGTCTCAAGACAGGGTCTAGCTTGTTATCAAATCTCCCCTGTACTTTGAGTAACAAAGTTAAAACTTCCAGTGGGGCCAGGTAAATGGTGAAAACTTCCTTCTTTCCCTAACTGACAAGAACATGGCAGTCATTGACAAATAAGTAGAGAAACTGCTCATCACTTCCCCATCACACCTGGTAGTAGCAATCTTGAGGGAACATAATGAGGAAATCCTCACTGGAGTGAACCTAGAAGCTGGCCAAGTATGAGCTAATGATTGCCATCATAGTCTATGACCACAAAGAAACTGTTCCTAGTACAAACATTCTCACAAACTTATTTAAAAGACTTGGCCAACCCAGTGGGAAGCTCTTGAGCAAGAATAGCCCGTGAGCATTTCACCTTTTGGACTGAAATTACTGGGACTTTGTATTGCCACTTCACTAAGTCACTGAATGTGGGCTGCCCTAAAAAAGGCATGACCTTGGGAGAGGCATTTCTCAGTAGCTGAGGTAAACCCTAAAGGAGCTGACAGTTGGATGCTGTCTGCCAACTGCATTCCCACAGCTGGGCAGCAAGTCCTTTCTTGTAGGAGGTTTGGGCCTCATATGTTCTTTTCTATTACAATAAGATATTGTCTTTGAAATATATTCTAGTGCTTTTTATGTCTTTATTTCTACTTCTTTAGTAAAATCTCTATGTCTTTATTCTTCTTTAATGAAATTACATAATGAAATAATATTGCAACATGCATTATTGATATGTAATAAAACACTCCAATATTTAGTGACTTAAAATAACAATGATTTAGTATTTCTCAAAATTCTTTGTGTTGACTGGGATCAACTAGGTAGTTCTTCTGGGGTCTTGCCTGAAGTCGTTCATGCGACTCTAGTCATATTCTCTCTCTGTCATGGATAGAGGATCTAATAGGATCTTATTCACATGTCTTGGGCCTTGCTGTTGACTGGGTCTCTCTCCATGTGATCTCTCTCTCAGTAGCTCAGCCTATTTCTTTATGTGGGAGTGGAGTATTCCAAGAGGCAAATATGGAAGCCGTGGTACAGACACCAGAATTGGTTACATTCTATTGGTCAAAGCAAGTCATAAGACTACTCAGATCCAAAAAGTGGAAAAATAGTTTCTATTTCTTGATGGTAAGAGCTGTAAAGTATTGTAGCTCCATTTTTCAATACCACATTCTATTCTCTGGCTTCCAAATGCAAAATGCTCTCACCCTCTCCCCACAAAGCTATTCAATGCAGCATCATTATCAAGTTTGAAGTCCTCAATCTCAATGTAACTTGGAACAAATCTTGATCATTTTCATTGCCATAGATCTCATTGTGCTAAAGAGATCTGCCATCTAAGAATTGCCATTCTTGACACAAGTTACTATCTAATTTCTACATTGGCTTTATATGATTTTTCTGGGTGACTTATGAAAAAAATCTTTAGATCTGCTGTAAAGACTATAAACATCCTACATCATTAAACACTAGGGTTTATCATTGTAGAAAATCAGTTCTGTTAGTGTCCAATCAAATTCGAACTTGATCAGTTTGTGTAGCAAATAGGTCTTTCAGATAGCTCATTCCACCATAAATCTTGAGACAAAAAGTGGAAAAAGATTGTAAAGGATTATTTGTCAAATATACCTTGAAAACTGTAGCACTTCAAGAGAAAGTTGTAGATGGGGGGTTCATTTTTTAATCTCTGGGCCATCCAAAATTTATCCGCATCTACTGTGGAAAAGTATGCTTGGGAGAGAGGCATCTCAAAATTCTTCTGACTCCATACAGATTTCAGGAGTCATGAACCCATTAAAAATCTATTAACAGCCAAGAAAAATTATCATACACTCAGGATTTGGGGATTCATGGATTCCTTGAAATCTTTCATGATAATGCTTGAGTCCTTAAAATTTAGAATGCTTATAAATCAGCTCAGGTGCTTGTCAACAAAGGCAGAGTCCCAGACTCTAAGAGCCAGGATCTATGATTGGATTAGGCCAGATAAGGATCAGGAATGTCCATTTGTTTTACAAAAATACCAGATGAGTCTGATGCAGGTTAGTTTTGAGTTTGGTTTCATCTGAGAAACCTAGGAGTTCATAAACCTTCCAATTAAATTCTTTGCTCTTCTGGAGATAGATATGTAACTAAAAACAGCAAATGAATTATTTTTTTCCTTTCCTCTGGTCCCAGAACAGTTAACAAGGATTTCAGTGATTCATCTGTTACAACTGGCTCAGCTAATGATGACACTGGAGTAGACTTCAATTGGATAGTTGTCTCATTATACAAATAAAAATATGATATGGGCTTGATTACTTAGTTGCAATTTTAAAATTTTGATTCCTTGAACATACCCCAAACTGTTCTTGAAGACTAAACACCAGCTATTAACATTCTTCAAATCATCTAATTACTGTTAATATATCTGTACTCATTTTCACATAGTTGGAATCAGTGTGATAAACTTCTTTCTTGTAACATTTTCCATATAGAAGGCTGTAATTAATTCCTTTTATCAACATCATCCACATACTTGTATTTTGTATAGCCATAATATTCCACTGTGCAAATGTGTCAGAATGTGTTTATTTCTCATTGGTAAGCTTTGGGGTATAGATTCTATTTAACATCAGCTTTATGCAGTGGTACCTCTTTTTTAAAAGTTATTGTGAAGATATTATTATGTGAAAATATCATGGAAACTGATTTTGAAAGATACTTGAGCCTTATATTAACACATAATTAGTCCACAAAAAATGGGTAATAAATTGAACCCAAAATGTTGTCAAGGAGGTAAACAAAATTTTAGGCATCATTAAGCATGATGTTAATAGATTCTAGACAAGAATATGGCAAGTAGAAATCAATCAAAAAGAAGAGGTGGGGAGAAGCTCCTCCCAGAAGAAAAATATATCAACTGTATGCACATTTATGAACTTGAGTTTGTAAGAATGGCAGAGGGCAGCTGGATGATATAGAAAGAGAACTAAATTGAAATGATATTGTGTGATGTTTCACAGGCTTGCTCAACAGACAAAATGTGCTTCCTCATGGCAGATTATAAAGATATATATTGGTGTTTCATGAGACTTTAACTCTCTTGGAATCTGTTGGAAGTCTAACTTGGCTAAAAGGAAGACATCTGATAAATTTTTGAGTTGCCTGACTATTTTATTACTGAGAAGGTAAGAGATTAAATGTAGGCAAATTCATCCTGGACTTGATTTTAACTAAAAAGGAAAAACTGATTATTAATGTAACAATAAATGCCTAATACCAAAGAAAAGGAATACTGGGCTCAGTTATTCATGTGCCCTAGACTTTAAAAGTCAATTGTTAAAATGCTTCTTTGAGATTCTGAAAGGGAAAATAGACGATGAAGGGTGGAAAGTTCTATAAATGTAATTCTGTAATTTAGACTATACAAAAGTTTTGAAAAGTTCAATGAGAAAGGCAAAAGGAAAGACATCTAAGGAAAATAATGTTGTTGCATAGGTATTTAACTCTAAGTACAGGTTCATAAAAGGCTTTTACAAAAGATATAAAGAGAGACATATTATGAAAGAATGACCAGAATATAAGAAAAGCACCAAGAAGACTAAAGCACAAGTGAAGTGAATGAGGTAAGCTTTAGAGAGAGAAAGAAATGACAAAAATAGTTATTCTAACTATGCAGAGTAAAAAGAAGCTATAGGTCCATGGCAGGACAGAGAGGTACCCTAAAACTCGAGACTTGCATATGCTATTCCAATTTTTAAATTAATTTTTATTGGAGTATAGTTGCTTTACAATGTTGTGTTAGGATGCTATTCCAGTTTTTAAAGGGAGACTTGTTCCTGCCAGAAGGTATGAACCGAACAATTGAATTTTAGTTTTTGTCAGCATTTCGGATTGGATTTTTAAATAGAAGGCTTGTGAGCCTTTAGAAAAGAATGTGGTTATCACTAGGAACCAATATGCACTCACCAAGCACAGTGAAGCCATATTGATTTCATATCATTTTAAGATGATGATTGACTGCTAATTCAGGAAAGTGTCATTGACTTAGAACCTATTGATTTCAGTAAAGGGTTTGACTATTTTTCCTTCATGTTATTTAGGATAAAACGGTAAAACAATTCATGAATTATTAAATGAATTAATAACTTATCTAACAGGTACTGTTTAATGCTTAAGGAAGGAGGTCTTTATTTGACTAGAAAATGGTATATACTTGTCAGTTCAAAATTTATACCAATGCCTTGAATGAAGAAATATGTTGTGTACTATATAGCACACTTAAGTTTTAGATAAAAATAAATCTCACTAAAACAATTTTGTGTAGGATGTTGTTTACTCAGATTTGAATCCTGAACACCCCAAGTGAATCTGAGTAAGCTAGAGCCACATTGGACGATAAGGATGACAAGAAGGATTTATTGACTATTCTTAACTAACTGTCAGTCTGTGAAAAAATATTGTTGAGAGTTCACCCCACTGTGGTAGGCTGAATGATAGCCTCTCAAAGATATCTAAGTCTTAATCCTTGGAACCTGTGGATATGTTACCTTACGTGGTAAAAGACACTTGGCAGATGTGATTAAGTTAAGGATCTCGAAATTGGGAGATTGTCCTGCATTGTTTAAGTGTACCCAATGTGATCACAAGTGTCCTTATGAGAGGGACCCAGGAGGGTCAGAATCAGACAGGGAGACAGAAGCAGAGGTTGGATTAGGTGGGCAGCCTCTAGAACCCGGAAAAGACAAGGAAATGGAGTCTCCCCTAGAACTCCCAGAAGTAATTCAGCCCCTGACTTCTGACCTCCAGGACTATTAAATAATAAATGTATGTTGTCTTAAGCCACCAAGTTTGTAGTACAGTAGGTGCCCAACATAGGAACCTTCAACTTGCTAACCTTTCAAAGATGCAAATGTGCATTCGCATATCCAGTCACGTAAGTTAGTTCACATGTCTGGAGTCATTGTCACATGCATGCATCTTCTACAAGTAGTTGTGCTTTTGTGTACTTTACTGTACAGTACTGTATGGAGTACAGTAGTACTGTATCTTTGTTTCAAGCCCAGGATGTCTGGAAGCAAGCGTAAAAGCAGCAACGAGGTAGCTGGTACTATTGTACTATTCAAGGTACTGTACTATAAGATTTAAAATGTTTTCTTTATTTCTTGTGTTTGTTTTTTATGTGTTACTTTTGTGAAAAGTATTATAAACCTATTACAGTACCGTACTATTTAGCTGATTGTGTTAGTTGGGTACCTAGGCTAACCTTGTTGGACTTATGAACAAATTGGACTTATGAACGTGCTCTCGGAATGGAACTTTCATATGTAGGGGACTTACTGTAATGTGTTACAGAATCAAATGGAAACTAACACACCCATACAGAGAAAACTAAGGAATATGTGATGAGATCTGATATAAATTTCTAGTTTTTACTCAGGGAGGAACAGATGATAACCATTCACTGGTGGGATTAAATGTATTGTCCTTATCAATATCCAAATATCAATACTTTGGACCCACTTCTACACATCCTACATTGCTCTCATTCCATTTCATCCTACTATGGCATAACTGCTAACTAGGTGCCCCTGTTATATGGCACTGCGCTGAATTTTAGTTGGTGAAAATATAGCCTTTTTTTCTTATGGACTATTAATACAATTCCAGGCTTTACTAATGTTTTCATCTAAGAACTATTGCAAACATTTTGTGAAAAATTTTAAAACGTATGTTTACACTGTCAGGGAGTTAGCTAATCATTTATTTTCTTCTTTTTCCCCAGCTTTTTTGAGATAAAATTGACATAATATTCTGTAAGTTTAAGTTGTACAATGTGATGATTTGATATACATACACATTGTGAAATGTTTAACCACAATAAAGCTGGTTAACACATCCTCACCTTACATAATTACCAATTTGTTGTTGTTACAGTGAGAACATTGTCTCTACTCTCATAGTAACCTTCAAGTATACAATACAGTATCATTAACTATAGGAACCATATGGTACATTAGATCCTTGGAACTTATTAATCTTATAACCGAAAGTTTATACCCTTTGACCAAAATCTCCCCATTCTCCCTACCCCCTGCTCCCAGCCACTGACAATCACCATTATATTACCTGTTTTTATATACTAGACTTTAAAAAAAATTCCACACATAAGTGGTAACATGCAGTATTCGTATTTCTCTGTCTGGTTTATTTCACCTAGCACAATGACCTCAAGGTCTATCCATTTGTCCCAAATGGCAATATTTCCTTCTTTTTATGGCTGAATAATATTCCATTTTGTGTGTGTATATATTGCATCTTTGTCTATTCATCCATTGATAGACACTTAGGTTGTTTCCATATCTTGGCTATTGTGAATAATACTGCAATGAACATGGTAGCACCAATATCACTTTGAGATGATTATGTCATCTCCTTCATATATATATATCATAAGTTGGATTGCTGGATCATAGGATATTGTTGGATAGTTCCAACCTCCATACTATTTCCCATAATGGCTATACCAGTTTACATTCCCACCAACAGTGCACCAGATTTCTTTTTTCTCCAAGTCCTCACCAGTATTTGTTATCTCTTGCCTTTTTGATAACAGCTATTCTCACAGTTGTGAGGTGATAACTCATTGTTTTGATTTGCATTTCCCTGGTGATTAGTGATTTTGAGCACTTTTTCATGTACTTGTTGGGCATTTATATGTCTTCATTGGAAAAATGTCGATTCAAGTCATCTGCCCACTTTTTAATCTGATTGTTTCTTTGTGTGTTATTGGGTTTTATGAGTTTCTTATATAATTTGTACATTAGCCTCTTATCAGATACATGGTTTGCAAATATTTTCTCCCATGCTGTAGGTTGACTTTTCATTTTGTTGATTGTTTCATAGGCTATGTAGAAGCTTTGATGTAGTCCCATTTGTCTATTTTTGCTTTTTTTTCCTGTGCTTTGGTGACATATCCAAAAAATCATTGCCAAGACTGATGTCAAGGAGCTTTTCTCCTGTTTTCTTCTAGGTGTTTTACAGTTTCAGGTCTTATGTTTAAGTCCTTAATCATTTCAAGTTAATTGTTGTGAGTGGTGTTAGATAAGGATCCCATTTCATTCTTTTACATGTGTTTTATCCACTTTTCCCAACACCATTTATTGGTGTTAAAGAGACTATTCTTTCCCCATTTAGTATTCTATGCTCCCTTGTCAAATATTCAATATTAATTTACCATATATGTGTGAGTTTATTTCTGGGCTCTTGATTCTGTTCTATTTGTCTGTGTGTCTGTGCCATACTGTGTTGATTACTAAGCTTTGCAATACAGTTTGAAATCAGGAAGTATGATGCTTCCAGCTTTGTTCTTTCTCAAGATTGCTTTGGCTATTTGGGGGTCTTTTGGGTTTCCATATGAATTTTAGGATTGTCTTTTCTATTTCTGTGAAAAATGCTATTGGAATTTTGATAGGGATTGCATTGAATCTATAGATGACTTTGGGAAGATTAAACATTTTAGCAATATTAACTCTTCCAATTCACAAACATGGGATATCTTTCCATTTATTTGTGTCTTCTTCAATTTGTTCATCAGTATCTTATATTTTTTGGTGTATAGACCTTTCACTTCTTTGGTTAAATTTATTCCTAGGTGGGTTTTTTTTTATGTTTTAGAAGCAGTGGAATTGTTTTCTATATTTCTTTTTCAGATAATTCATTGTTAGTGTATAGAAATGCAATTCATTTTTGTATGTTGATTTTGTATCCTGAATCTTTACTGAATTTGTTGATTAGTTCTAACAGTTTGTTTGTGGAGTCTTTAGAATTTTCTATATACAAGATCATGTCATCAGAAAATGGACAATTTTACTACTTCCTTTACAATTTGGATACCATTTTTTTATTTTAATTTTTTAATTTTTAATTTTTTGGCCTGATTGCTCTGTGTAGGACTTCTAATACTATGTTAAATAACAGTGGTAAGCGTGGGCATCCTTGTCTTGTTCTTGATCTGACAGGAATATCTTTCAACCTTTCACCATTGAGTAGGATGTTAGCTGTGGGTTTGTCATATATAGCCTTTATTATGTTGAGGTATATTTCTTCTATACCCAGACTTGTTGAGAGTTTTTACCATGAATATGAATTTTACCAAATGCTTTTTCTGCATCTGTTGAGATGATCATATGATTTTTGTCTTTCATTCCACTAATATGGTACGTCACACTAACTGATTTTCATATGTTGAACCAACTGTGGCAACACACTCTCCACATAAGAGTGTGCACTGTAGTGGAGGCTGGTGAGGGTGGACCAGCCAGGGGCATGCAGATGGATGGCTGGGGGACTAGTTGCAGGTGAGCCCAGTGGTGCAGGCCAGTGACTGGAGATAAGGCTGAATCCAGGCCCAAAAGCAGCGATGGGGGCCTTAGCTATCACCATGCAATTCTGTGGCTAAAGGATCTTGCCACCTGGTGTACACAGCAATGGGGGTCGGCTGCCCAATCTAGGCTGTCATCTTACACTCAGGCAGCTGCAAGATCTGGAGCGGCTGCCAGTGTGAATCCTGGACTCTAGCAGGGGTTGGGGTGGAGGAGGAGAGAGCAGAGAAGAACTCAGGTGACTGACATCAGCAAGTGTGAATATCTGTGGGACAAAAACCTGGAGAAATCTGCAGGGGGTGTCCAGCAACTGTGCTGGCCCTTGGCTTCTTCAGTGGTAAAGTGCTGGGGCTGTCTGAAGAGTTGGTCACTAGGAACTGCAGTCATTTCCACTGCATAGATAATATTGATAGCTCCTGCTTCTCTTCCTTGGTCCTAGCCAACTCTATTCATCTCCCTTTCCCTGTGAGGGAAGCTCTTTCTAGTTGGGGAGTTCCCTCTTGTTGCTGAGAAGTGTTGGCTGGGGAGATGGGATTATACAGACAAAAATGACACTATTTTTCTTTCCCTTGTTGTGTGGCTATTCTCAGGTTTTTTGTTCCACTGTTTTGCTGAAGTTCCTTAAGTGAACTCCAGAGCTCTCCCAGAAGTATTTTTGTTTGTGTCTAATTGTCCAATGTCTAATTGTTGATCTTTGTCAGGGGACAGAAGCTGGGATCTCTTACTCCACCATCTTGGTGACATCACTGTAGAAATAGCCTTTCAGTGGTAGCTCTTCATCAGATGATTGTCACTGAAATTTTGTTTCCTTCAAATGCTGGCACTGTCTATAGGATACTGTAGCTCTCCGTCTGTCCAATCCACATGTTCTGCATTGGTGTTCTTTTCTGTTGTGATAAGCGCTCTCTGCTCTGGCACCATAGTTCTTGGTGCACTATGTCAATAAGAGGGGAGTTTGTTTGTTTGCTTGTTTGTTTTTGCGGTACGCGGGCCTCTCACTGCCGTGGCCCCTCCCGCTGAGGAGCACAGGCTCCCGACGCGCAGGCTTAGCGGCCATGGCTCACGGGCCCAGCCACTCCGCGGCATGCGGGATCCTCCCGGACCGGGGCACGAACCCGTGTCCCCTGCATCGGCAGGCGGACTCCCAACCACTGCGCCACCAGGGAAGCCCAAGAGGGGAGTTTTAAGTCCCAGAATGCACTCAGTCAAAAAAGAAACCTAATCATTGTGATTTCAGGGGATGTCTGGATGGAACAAATTACATCAGTAAAATGTGGAGGTGTTAGGTCAATTCATGATAGAGAAGTAGTAGAGAGAGCAGTAAGAACCAATTCTTCTTATGATAAATCACACAAACAAGGCCATTCTTTTTTTTTTTTTTTTTTTTTATTAGTTTCTGCTTTATAACAAAGTGAATCAGTCATACATATACATCTGTTCCCACATCCCCTCCCTCATGCATCTCCCTCCCTCCCACCCTCCCCATCCCACCCCTCCAGGCGGTCACAAAGCACCGAGCTGATCTCCCTGTGCTCTGCGGCTGCTTCCCACTATCTATCTACCTTACGTTTGGTAGTGTATATATGTCCATGCCTCTCTTTCCCTTTGTCACAGCTTACCCTTCCCCTTCCCCATATCCTCAAGTCCATTCTCAAGTAGGTCTGTGTCTTTATTCCCGTTTTACCCCTAGGTTCTTCATGACATTTTTTTTTTTTAATTCCATATATATGTGTTAGCATACGGTATTTGTCTTTCTCTTTCTGACTTACTTCACTCTGTATGACAGACTCTAGGTCTATCCACCTCATTACAAATAGCTCAGTTTCGTTCCTTTTTATGGCTGAGTAATATTCCATTGTATATATGTGCCACATCTTCTTTACCCATTCATCCGATGATGGACACTTAGGTTGTTTCCATCTCTGGACTATTGTGAATAGAGCTGCAATGAACATTTTGGTACATGTCTCTTTTTGAATTATGGTTTTCTCAGGGTATATGCCTAGTAGTGGGATTGCTGGGTCATATGGTAGTTCTATTTTTAGTTTTTTAAGGAACCTCCATACTGTTCTCCATAGTGGCTGTACCAATTCACATTCCCACCAGCAGTGCAAGAGTGTTCCCTTTTCTCCACACCCTCTCCAGAATTTATTGTTTCTAGATTTCTTGATGATGGCCATTCTGACTGGTGTGAGATGATATCTCATTGTAGTTTTGATTTGCATTTCTCTAATGATTAATGATGTTGAGCATTCTTTCATGTGTTTGTTGGCAGTCTGTATATCTTCTTTGGAGAAATGCCTATTTAAGTCTTCTGCCCATTTTTGGATTGGGTTGTTTGTTTTTTTGCTATTGAGCTGCATGAGCTGTTTATAAATTTTGGAGATTAATCCTTTGTCAGTTGCTTCATTTGCAAATATTTTCTCCCATTCTGAGGGTTGTCTTTTGGTCTTGTTTATGGTTTCCTTTGCTGTGCAAAAGCTTTGAAGTTTCATTAGGTCCCATTTGTTTATCTTTGTTTTTAGTTCCATTTCTCTAGGAGGTGGGTCCAAAAGGATCTTGCTGTGATTTATGTCATAGAGTGTTCTACCTATGTTTTCCTCTAAGAGTTTGATAGTTTCTGACCTTACATTTAGGTCTTTAATCCATTTTGAGCTTATTTTTGTGTATGGTGTTAGGGAATGATCTAATCTCATACTTTTACATGTCCCTGTCCAGTTTTCCCAGCACCACTTATTGAAGAGGCTGTCCTTTCTCCACTGTACATTCCTGCCTCCTTTATCAAAGATAAGTTGGCCATATGTGCGTGGGTTTATCTCTGGGCTTTCTATCCTGATCCACTGATCTATCTTTCTGTTTTTATGCCAGTACCACACTGTCTTAATTACTGTAGCTTTGTAGTATAGTCTGAAGTCAGGCAGCCTGATTCCTCCAGCTCCGTTTTTCGTTCTCAAGATTGCTTTGGCTATTCGGGGTCTTTTGTTTTTCCAAACAAATTTTGAAATTTTTTGTTCTAGTTCTGTGAAAAATGCCAGTGGTAGTTTGATAGGGATTGCATTGAATCTGTAGATTGCTTTGGGTAGTAGAGTCATTTTCACAATATTGATTCTTCCAATCCAGGAGCATGGTATATCTCTCCATCTATTTATATCATCTTTAATTTCTTTCATCAGTGTCTTATAATTTTCTGCATACAGGTCTTTTGTCTCCTTAGGTAGGTTTATTCCTAGATATTTTATTCTTTTTGTTGCAATGGTAAATGGGAGTGTTTTCTTGATTTCATTTTCAGATTTTTCATCATTAGTGTACAGGAGTGCCAGAGATTTCTGTGCATTAATTTTGTATCCTGCTACTTTACCAAATTCATTGATTAGCTCTAGTAGTTTTTCGGTAGCATCTTTAGGATTCTCTATGTATAGTATCATGTCATCTGCAAACAGTGACAGCTTTACTTCTTCTTTTCCAATTTGGATTCCTTTTATTTCCTTTTCTTCTCTGATTGCTGTGGCTAAAACTTCCAAAACTATGTTGAATAAGAGTGGTGAGAGTGGGCAGCCTTGTCTTGTTCCTGATCTTAGTGGAAATGGTTTCAGTTTTTCACCATTGAGGACAATGTTGGCTGTGGGTTTGTCATATATGGCCTTTATTATGTTGAGGAAAGTTCCCTCTATGCCTACTTTCTGCAGGGTTTTTATCATAAATGGGTGTTGAATTTTGGCGAAAGCTTTCTCTGCATCTATTGAGATGATCATATGGTTTTTCTCCTTCAACTTGTTAATATGGTGTATCACATTGATTGATTTGCGTATATTGAAGAATCCTTGCATTCCTGGAATAAACCCCACTTGATCATGGTGTATGATCCTTTTAATGTGCTGTTGGATTCTGTTTGCTAGTATTTTGTTGAGGATTTTTGCATCTATGTTCATCAGTGATATTGGCCTGTAGTTTTCTTTCTTTGTGACATCCTTGCCTGGTTTTGGTATCAAGGTGATGGTGGCCTCGTAGAATGAGTTTGGGAGTGTTCCTTCCTCTGATATTGTTTGGAAGAGTTTGAGAAGGATGGGTGTTAGCTCTTCTCTAAATGTTTGATAGAATTCGCCTGTGAAGCCATCTGGTCCTGGGCTTTTGTTTGATGGAAGATTTTTAATCACAGTTTCAATTTCAGTGCTTGTGATTGGTCTATTCATATTTTCTATTTCTTCCTGAGTCAGTCTTGGTAGGTTGTGCATTTCTAAGAATTTGTCCATTTCTTCCAGGTTGTCCATTTTATTGGCATAGAGTTGCTTATAGTAATCTCTCATGATCTTTTGTATTTCTGCAGTGTCAGTTGTTACTTCTCCTTTTTCATTTCTAATTCTACTGATTTGAGTCTTCTCCCTTCTTTTCTTGATGAGTCTGGCTAATGGTTTGTCAATTTTGTTTATCTTCTCAAAGAACCAGCTTTTAGTTTGGTTGATCTTTGCTATCGTTTCCTTCATTTCTTTTTCATTTATTTCTGATCTGATCTTTATGATTTCTTTCCTTCTGCTAACTTTGGGGGTTTTTTGTTCTTCTTTCTCTAATTGCTTTAGGTGCAGGGTCAGGTTGTTTACTCGAAATGTTTCCTGTTTCTTAAGGTGGGATTGTATTGCTATAAACTTCCCCCTTAGAACTGCTTTTGCTGCGTCCCATAGGTTTTGGGTCGTCGTGTCTCCATTGTCATTTGTTTCTAAGTATTTCTTAATTTCCTCTTTGATTTCTTCAGTGATCACTTCGTTATTGAGTAGTGTATTGTTTAGCCTCCATGTGTTTGTATTTTTTACAGATCTTTTCCTGTAATTGATGTCTAGTCTCATAGCATTGTGGTCGGAAAAGATACTTGATACAATTTCAATTTTCTTAAATTTACCAAGGCTTGATTTGTGACCCAAGATATGATCTATCCTGGAGAATGTTCCATGAGCACTTGAGAAAAATGTGTATTCTGTTGTTTTTGGGTGGAATGTCCTATAAATATCAATTAAGTCCATCTTGTTTAATGTATCATTTAAAGCTTGTGTTTCCTTATTTATTTTCATTTTGGATGATCTGTCCATTGGTGAAAGTGGGGTGTTAAAGTCCCCTACTATGATTGTGTTACTGTCGATTTCCCCTTTTATGGCTGTTAGTATTTGCCTTATGTATTGAGGTGCTCCTATGTTGGGTGCATAAATATTTACAATTGTTATATCTTCTTCTTGGATCGATCCCTTTATCATTATGTAGTGTCCTTCTTTGTCTCTTCTAATAGTCTTTATTTTAAAGTCTATTTTGTCTGATATAAGAATTGCTACTCCAGCTTTCTTTTGATTTCCATTTGCATGGAATATCTTTTTCCATCCCCTTACTTTCAATCTGTATGTGTCTCTAGGTCTGAAGTGGGTCTCTTGTAGACAGCATATATATGGGTCTTGTTTTTGTATCCATTCAGCCACTCTGTGTCTTTTGGTGGGAGCATTTAGTCCATTTACATTTAAGGTAATTATTGATATGTATGTTCCTATTCCCATTTCCTTAATTGCTTTGGGTTCGTTATTGTAGGTATAGTCCTTCTGTTGTGTTTCTTGCCTAGAGAAGTTCCTTTAGCATTTGTTGTAAAGCTGGTTTGGTGGTGCTGAACTCTCTCAGCTTTTGCTTGTCTGTAAAGGTTTTAATTTCTCCATCAAATCTGAATGAGATCCTTGCTGGGTAGAGTAATCTTGGTTGCAGGTTTCTCTCCTTCATCACTTTAATTATGTCCTGCCACTCCCTTCTGGCTTGTAGAGTTTCTGCTGAGAGATCAGCTGTTAACCTGATGGGGATTCCCTTGTGTGTTATTTTTTGTTTTTCTCTTGCTGCTTTTAATATGATTTCTTTGTGTTTAATTTCTGACAGTTTGATTAATATGTGTCTTGGCGTATTTCTCCTTGGATTTATTCTGTATGGGACTCTCCGTGCCTCCTGGACTTGATTAACTATTTCCTTTCCCATATTAGGGAAGTTTTCAACTATAATCTCTTCAAATATTTTCTCAGTCCCTTTCTTTTTCTCTTCTTGTTCTGGAACCCCTATAATTCGAATGTTGGTGCGTTTAATGTTGTCCCAGAGGTCTCTGAGACTGTCCTCTATTCTTTTCATTCTTTTTTCTTTATTTTGCTCTGCATCACTTATTTCCACTATTTTATCTTCCACCTCACTTATCCGTTCTTCTGCCTCAGTTATTCTGCTGTTGATCCCATCTAGAGTATTTTTCATTTCATTTATTGTGTTTTTAATCGATGCTTGATTCATCTTTAGTTCTTCTAGGTCCTTGTTAACTGTTTCTTGCATTTTGTCTATCCTATTTCCAAGATTTTGGATCATCTTTACTATCATTATTCTGAATTCTTTTTCAGGTAGACTGCCTATTACCTCTTCATTTGTTAGGTCTGGTAGGTTTTTATCTTGCTCCTTCACCTGCTGTGTGTTTTTCTGCTTTCTCATTTTGCTTATGTTACTGTGTTTGGGGTCTCCTTTTTGCAGGCTGCAGATTCGTAGTTCCCGTTGTTTTTGGTGTCTGTCCCCCGTGGCTAAGGTTGTTTCAGTAGGTTGTGTAGGCTTCCTGGTGGGGGGGACTAATGCCTGTGTTCTGGTGGTTGAGGCTCGATCTTGTCTTTCTGCTGGACAGGTCCACGTCTGGTGGTGTGTTTTGGGGTGCCTGTGGCCTTATTATGTTTTTAGGTAGCCTCTCTACTAATGGGTGGGGTTGTGTTCCTGCCTTGCTAGTTGCTTGGCATAGGGTGACCAGCACTGTAGCTTGCTGGTCGTTGACTGAAGCTGGGTGCTGGTGTTGAGATGGAGATCCCTGGGAGATTTTCGCTGCTTGATATTATGTGGAGCTGGGAGGTCTCTTGTGGACCCGTGTCCTGAGGTTGGCTCTCCCACTTCAGAGGCACAGCACTGACTCCTGGCTGCAGCACCAAGAGCCTTTCATCCACCTCTCGGGCTGGTGTGTGCCTGAGGGCACCGATCCTCTGTGCCAAAATCTCTCCGCTTTGCCCTCCGCACCCCTGTTGCTGTGCTCTCCTCCACTACTCCGAAGCTTTCCCCCTCCACCACCTGCAGTCCGAAAAGGGAACCCTCTTGCACTGTTGGTGGGAATGTTAATTGATACAGCCACTATGGAGAACAGTATGGAGGTTCCTTAGAAAACTAAAAATAGAACTACCATACGACCCAGCAATCCCACTACTGGGCATATATCCTGAGAAAACCATAATTCAAAAAGAGTCATGTACCAAAATGTTCATTGCAGCTCTATCTACAATAGCCAGGACATTGAAGCAACCTAAGTGTCCATCATCAGATGAATGGATAAAGAAGATGTGGCACATATATACAATGGAATATTATTCAGCCATGAAAAGAAATGAAATTGAGATATTTGTAGTGAGGTGGATGTACCTAGAGTCTGTCATACAGAGTGAAATAAGTCAGAAAGAGAAAACCAAATACCGTATGCTAAACATATATGGAATCTAAGAAAAAAAAAAAGGTCATGAAGAACCTAGGGCTAAGACGGGAATAAAGACACAGACCTACTAGAGAATGGACTTGAGGATATGGGGAGGGGGAAGGGTAAGTTGTGACAAAGTGGGAGAGTGGCATGGACATATATACACTACCAAACGTAAAATAGATAGCTAGTGGGAAGCAGCTGCATAGCACAGGGAGATCAGCTCCGTGGTTTTTGACCACCTAGTGGGGTGGGACAGGGAGGGTGGAGGGAGGGAGACACAACAGGGAAGAGATATGGGAACATATGTATATGTATAACTGATTCACTTTGTTATAAAGCAGAAACTAACACACCATTGTAAAGCAATTTTACTCCAATAAAGATGTTAAAAAAATTGTATTTAGAAATAGGGTTATATTACCTCACTTGCAGAGAAGTTTATCTTTCACTCTTCCTCCTTATTTTAACTGAAAAATGTTTTAAGTAAGGTTTACTATTGCGTTATTTCTTAATGACAGAATTTGATGATTTTTTTTCACTTTCATTTTTGTACTTTTCTGCATTACATAAAATCTTGGTAACATGTATATGTTGATTTTATAATAATAACTGAGTAATTTTTAACAATAAGATAAAGTACTAGAAGCACAAAAAAAATAGTTCATGTGGGCATTTGAGCAGCTGCAGGTGAGAAGATTGAGGCATGGCACTGCTCAATTATAAGACATTCAAATAACGTGGTCTACAAACTTGGAAGGTTTTTCCTTCCCATCCTCCGGAATAATAAAGTACTTAGTAGTCTCGTTTAAAAATTATTCTTATCAGTATTTGATGCCTATTAGTTGATATGCTAAGTTAATGTCCTCTTTATGTTCTCTCTAATTGAATGGGGAGTCAAAATATTCTCAACTGGCTAGGTCAGAAAGGCCTTTTTGACACTATCTTTGCTTGGTAAGCCAGGCAGGTTTTTCACTACAGAACTGTCTTTGACATTTGTCTTGATACATACCTCTAAGTGACTGGCCTATCATTTCTTATAATTTCCCTTGACTAATAATAGAAACCAAAATGGAGCAGTGCTAAGAATTCTGATGGAGACTAAACAGATTCAGCTGTGGGTTTGGGCAGTGGCGCGGAGTAGTTCAATTCTAATGCCGTTCACTGATCAGGTGTATTTTATTTCCAGTTTAGCTAATTCACCCTATTACTTGAAAAGCTGTTGATTAATTTTGTATCTTTGGTGCTAACCATTAATTGGGCTGAATATTTGGGCAAAATATTTTTGCATTTTAGCCTCAATCTTACTTTTGAATACCTTAAAAAAATTATTTTTTTATTTTTTATTTTTATTTTTTGCGTTACACGGGCCGCCCACTGTCGTGTCCTCTCCCGTTGCGGAGCACAGGCTCCGGACGCGCAGGCCCAGCGGCCACGGCTCATGGGCCCAGTCGCTCCATGGCATGTGGGATCTTCCCGGACCGGGGCACGAACCCGTGTCCCCTGCATCGGCAGGCGGACTCTCAACCACTGCGCCACCAGGGAAGCCCTAAAAAAATTATTTTGATTCTTCATCTTAGACTAGACATATATTTCATGTTGCAAAAAGCCGGATATTGCTGTAAAATTGTCTATAGCAAGACCAAAGTTCTATATGACCAAAGTTTTTCTTGTGTTATGTCTGGGTTTGCTGTTCAGTGGCTGCTTTCAAAGCTAAATCTCTTTTTATGATGGTGTATGGTTCTATTGTCCTTTCATGGCCTGTTTATGTTGTACTGAAGATTATCAAGAGTGTGGTGTTGGGAGAAATCTGATGGTTTTATTCCCTTCCTCACAAAGAGAGCATTATCTTGTTTTTTTTTTTTTCTTTAATGGGAACATGGGTTAGTGATTACTCATTGGTTTGTTGCCTGAATATAAAACATGCCTTTGTTTTGACTTCTGGCTTTTGTGAAGGTGTCATCTTTTGATTCAAACTTGAAGGGTTAGACTATGTTAGTTAAACTTGGCACTGAGCCCTGTAATAAATTACTAACCCCATAAAGTATTTAATAACACAGGTGGTTCTAAGACAGGAAAGACACCTTCCCTCTTTACCTCTTTGTGGAGATGACTGTCATCCTTTATTTGAGGTATTAAGAATGGCCTTGGTGGGAACTCCACCTGCGGCCCGGGCGGCCTAAGAAAGGTCGGACCCGCTTGCCTAGCGCCCTCTCCGGGGTCCTCGCAGCTCAGAAGACCGACTGAGGTTGTCTTTTTGTATGTTGTCTTTTTGTTTTGTTTAGCCTCATTTTTTTTTAATTGGAAAAATTTGAAGGAATATAAGGGGAGAGGGGAGCGGGAGGAAGATGGCGGAAGAGTAAGACGCGGAGATCACCTTCCTCCCCACAGATACATCAGAAATTCATCTACACGTGGAACAACTCCAACAGAACACCTACTGAACGCTGACAGAAGACCTCAGACCCCCCAAAAGTTATTCCGAGCCGGGTGGATGAAAGGCTCTTGGTGCTGCAGCCAGGAGTTAGTGCTGTGCCTCTGAAGTGGGAGAGCCAACTTCAGGACACGGGTCCACAAGAGACCTCCCAGCTCCACATAATATCAAGCAGCGAAAATCTCCCAGGGATCTCCATCTCAACACCAGCACCCAGCTTCAGTCAACGACCAGCAAGCTACAGTGCTGGTCACCCTATGCCAAGCAACTAGCAAGGCAGGAACACAACCCCACCCATTAGCAGAGAGGATACCTAAAAACATAATAAGGCCACAGGCACCCCAAAACACACCACCAGACGTGGACCTGTCCACCAGAAAGACAAGATCGAGCTTCAACCACCAGAACACAGGCATTAGTCCCCCCCACCAGGAAGCCTACACAACCTACTGAAACAACCTTAGCCACGGGGGACAGACACCAAAAACAACGGGAACTACGAATCTGCAGCCTGCAAAAAGGAGACCCCAAACACAGTAACATAAGCAAAATGAGAAAGCAGAAAAACACACAGCAGGTGAAGGAGCAAGATAAAAACCTACCAGACCTAACAAATGAAGAGGTAATAGGCAGTCTACCTGAAAAAGAATTCAGAATAATGATAGTAAAGATGATCCAAGATTCTATTTCCCAGATCCAAAATCTTGGAAATAGAATAGACAAAATGCAAGAAACAGTTAACAAGGACATAGAAGAACTAAAGATGAATCAAGCATCGATTAAAAACACAATAAATGAAATGAAAAATACTCTAGATGGGATCAATAGCAGAATAACTGAGGCAGAAGAACGGATAAGTGAGGTGGAAGATAAAATAGTGGAAATAGCTGATGCAGAGAAAAATAAAGAAAAAAGAATGAAAAGAACAGAGGACAGTCTCAGAGACCTCTGGGACAACATTAAACGCACCAACATTCGAATTATAGGGGTTCCAGAAGAAGAAGAGAAAAAGAAAGGGACTGAGAAAATATTTGAAGAGATTATAGTTGAAAACTTCCCTAATATGGGAAAGGAAATAGTTAATCAAGTCCAGGAGGCACAGAGAGTCCCATACAGAATAAATCCAAGAAGAAATACGCCAAGACACATATTAATCAAACTGTCAAAAATTAAACACAAATAAATCATATTAAAAGCAGCAAGGGAAAAACAACAAATAACACACAAGGGAATCCCCATCAGGTTAACAGCTGATCTCTCAGCAGAAACTCTACAAGCCAGAAGGGAGTGGCAGGACATAATTAAAGTGATGAAGGAGAGAAACCTGCAACCAAGATTACTCTACCCAGCAAGGATCTCATTCAGATTTGATGGAGAAATTAAAACCTTTACAGACAAGCAAAAGCTGAGAGAGTTCAGCACCACCAAACCAGCTTTACAACAAATGCTAAAGGAACTTCTCTAGGCAAGAAACACAACAGAAGGACTATACCTACAATAACGAACCCAAAGCCATTAAGGAAATGGGAATAGGAACATACATATCAATAATTACCTTAAATGTAAATGGACTAAATGCTCCCACCAAAAGACACAGAGTGGCTGAATGGATACAAAAACAAGACCCATATATATGCTGTCTACAAGAGACCCACTTCAGACCTAGAGACACATACAGATTGAAAGTAAGGGGATGGAAAAAGATATTCCATGCAAATGGAAATCAAAAGAAAGCTGGAGTAGCAATTCTTATATCAGACAAAATAGACTTTAAAATAAAGACTATTAGAAGAGACAAAGAAGGACACTACATAACGATAAAGGGATCGATCCAAGAAGAAGATATAACAATTGTAAATATTTATGCACCCAACATAGGAGCACCTCAATACATAAGGCAAATACTAACAGCCATAAAAGGGGAAATCGACAGTAACACAATCATAGTAGGGGACTTTAACACCCCACTTTCACCAATGGACAGATCATCCAAAATGAAAATAAATAAGGAAACACAAGCTTTAAATGATACATTAAACAAGATGGACTTAATTGATATTTATAGGACATTCCACCCAAAAACAACAGAATACACATTTTTCTCAAGTGCTCATGGAACATTCTCCAGGATAGATCATATCTTGGGTCACAAATCAAGCCTTGGTAAATTTAAGAAAATTGAAATTGTATCAAGTATCTTTTCCGACCACAATGCTATGAGACTAGACATCAATTACAGGAAAAGATCTGTAAAAAATACAAACACATGGAGGCTAAACAATACACTACTCAATAACGAAGTGATCACTGAAGAAATCAAAGAGGAAATTAAGAAATACTTAGAAACAAATGACAATGGAGACACGACGACCCAAAACCTATGGGACGCAGCAAAAGCAGTTCTAAGGGGGAAGTTTATAGCAATACAATCCCACCTTAAGAAACAGGAAACATTTCGAGTAAACAACCTGACCCTGCACCTAAAGCAATTAGAGAAAGAAGAACAAAAAACCCCCAAAGTTAGCAGAAGGAAAGAAATCATAAAGATCAGATCAGAAATAAATGAAAAAGAAATGAAGGAAACGATAGCAAAGATCAACCAAACTAAAAGCTGGTTCTTTGAGAAGATAAACAAAATTGACAAACCATTAGCCAGACTCATCAAGAAAAGAAGGGAGAAGACTCAAATCAGTAGAATTAGAAATGAAAAAGGAGAAGTAACAACTGACACTGCAGAAATACAAAAGATCATGAGAGATTACTATAAGCAACTCTATGCCAATAAAATGGACAACCTGGAAGAAATGGACAAATTCTTAGAAATGCACAACCTACCAAGACTGACTCAGGAAGAAATAGAAAATATGAATAGACCAATCACAAGCACTGAAATTGAAACTGTGATTAAAAATCTTCCATCAAACAAAAGCCCAGGACCAGATGGCTTCACAGGCGAATTCTATCAAACATTTAGAGAAGAGCTAACACCCATCCTTCTCAAACTCTTCCAAACAATATCAGAGGAAGGAACACTCCCAAACTCATTCTACGAGGCCACCATCACCTTGATACCAAAACCAGGCAAGGATGTCACAAAGAAAGAAAACTACAGGCCAATATCACTGATGAACATAGATGCAAAAATCCTCAACAAAATACTAGCAAACAGAATCCAACAGCACATTAAAAGGATCATACACCATGATCAAGTGGGGTTTATTCCAGGAATGCAAGGATTCTTCAATATACGCAAATCAATCAATGTGATACACCATATTAACAAGTTGAAGGAGAAAAACCATATGATCATCTCAATAGATGCAGAGAAAGCTTTCGCCAAAATTCAACACCCATTTATGATAAAAACCCTGCAGAAAGTAGGCATAGAGGGAACTTTCCTCAACATAATAAAGGCCATATATGACAAACCCACAGCCAACATTGTCCTCAATGGTGAAAAACTGAAACCATTTCCACTAAGATCAGGAACAAGACAAGGCTGCCCACTCTCACCACTCTTATTCAACATAGTTTTGGAAGTTTTAGCCACAGCAATCAGAGAAGAAAAGGAAATAAAAGGAATCCAAATTGGAAAAGAAGAAGTAAAGCTGTCACTGTTTGCAGATGACATGATACTATACATAGAGAATCCTAAAGATGCTACCGAAAAACTACTAGAGCTAATCAATGAATTTGGTAAAGTAGCAGGATACAAAATTAATGCACAGAAATCTCTGGCACTCCTGTACACTAATGATGAAAAATCTGAAAATGAAATCAAGAAAACACTCCCATTTACCATTGCAACAAAAAGAATAAAATATCTAGGAATAAACCTACCTAAGGAGACAAAAGACCTGTATGCAGAAAATTATAAGACACTGATGAAAGAAATTAAAGATGATATAAATAGATGGAGAGATATACCATGCTCCTGGATTGGAAGAATCAATATTGTGAAAATGACTCTACTACCCAAAGCAATCTACAGATTCAATGCAATCCCTATCAAACTACCACTGGCATTTTTCACAGAACTAGAACAAAAAATTTCAAAATTTGTTTGGAAAAACAAAAGACCCCGAATAGCCAAAGCAATCTTGAGAACGAAAAACGGAGCTGGAGGAATCAGGCTGCCTGACTTCAGACTATACTACAAAGCTACAGTAATTAAGACAGTGTGGTACTGGCATAAAAACAGAAAGATAGATCAGTGGATCAGGATAGAAAGCCCAGAGATAAACCCACGCACATATGGCCAACTTATCTTTGATAAAGGAGGCAGGAATGTACAGTGGAGAAAGGACAGCCTCTTCAATAAGTGGTGCTGGGAAAACTGGACAGGGACATGTAAAAGTATGAGATTAGATCATTCCCTAACACCATACACAAAAATAAGCTCAAAATGGATTAAAGACCTAAATGTAAGGTCAGAAACTATCAAACTCTTAGAGGAAAACATAGGTAGAACACTCTATGACATAAATCACAGCAAGATCCTTTTGGACCCACCTCCTAGAGAAATGGAACTAAAAACAAAGATAAACAAATGGGACCTAATGAAACTTCAAAGCTTTTGCACAGCAAAGGAAACCATAAACAAGACCAAAAGACAACCCTCAGAATGGGAGAAAATATTTGCAAATGAAGCAACTGACAAAGGATTAATCTCCAAAATTTATAAACAGCTCATGCAGCTCAATAGCAAAAAAACAAACAACCCAATCCAAAAATGGGCAGAAGACTTAAATAGGCATTTCTCCAAAGAAGATATACAGACTGCCAACAAACACATGAAAGAATGCTCAACATCATTAATCATTAGAGAAATGCAAATCAAAACTACAATGAGATATCATCTCACACCAGTCAGAATGGCCATCATCAAGAAATCTAGAAACAATAAATTCTGGAGAGGGTGTGGAGAAAAGGGAACACTCTTGCACTGCTGGTGGGAATGTGAATTGGTACAGCCACTATGGAGAACAGTATGGAGGTTCCTTAAAAAACTAAAAATAGAACTACCATATGACCCAGCAATCCCACTACTAGGCATATACCCTGAGAAAACCATAATTCAAAAAGAGACATGTACCAAAATGTTCATTGCAGCTCTATTCACAATAGTCCAGAGATGGAAACAACCTAAGTGTCCATCATCGGATGAATGGGTAAAGAAGATGTGGCACATATATACAATGGAATATTACTCAGCCATAAAAAGGAACGAAACTGAGCTATTTGTAATGAGGTGGATAGACCTAGAGTCTGTCATACAGAGTGAAGTAAGTCAGAAAGAGAAAGACAAATACCGTATGCTAACACATATATATGGAATTAAAAAAAAAAAATGTCATGAAGAACCTGGGGTAAAACGGGAATAAAGACACAGACCTACTTGAGAATGGACTTGAGGATATGGGGAGGGTGAAGGGTAAGCTGTGACAAAGCGAAAGAGAGGCATGGACATATATACACTATCAAACGTAAGGTAGATAGATAGTGGGAAGCAGCCGCAGAGCACAGGGAGATCAGCTCGGTGCTTTGTGACCGCCTGGAGGGGTGGGATAGGGAGGGTGGGAGGGAGGGAGACGCAATGGGGAAGGGATGAGGGAACAGATGTGTATGTATGACTGATTCACTTTGTTATAAAGCAGAAACTAATAAAAAAAAATAAATAAAATAAATAAATAAATAAATAAATAAATAAAAAGAGGGTTCCCTTTTCTCCACACCCGCTCCAGCATTTATTGTTTGTAGATTTTTTGATGATGGCCATTCAGACCAGTGTGAGATGATATCTCATTGTAGTTTTGATTTACATTTCTCTAATGATTAATGATGTTGAGCATTCTTTCATGTGTTTGTTGGCAATCTGTATATCTTCTTTGGAGAAATGTCTATTTAAGTCTTCTGCCCATTTTTGGATTGGGTTGTTTGTTTTTTTGTTATTGAGCTGCACGTGCTGCTTGTAAATCTTGGAGATTAATCCTTTGTCAGTTGCTTCATTTGCAAATATTTTCTCCCATTCTGTGGGTTGTCTTTCGGTCTTGTTTATGGTTTCCTTTGCTGTGCAAAAGCTTTGAAGTTTCATTAGGTCCCATTTGTTTATTTTTGTTTTTATTTCCATTTCTCTAGGAGGTGGGTCCAAAAGGATCTTGCTGTGATTTATGTCATAGAGTGTTCTGCCTATGTTTTCCTCTAAGAGTTTGATAGTGTCTGGCCTTACATTTAGGTCTTTAATCCATTTTAAGTTTATTTTTGTGTATGGTGTTAGGGAGTGTTCTAATTTCATACTTTCACATGTCCCTGTCCCGTTTTCCCAGCACCACTTATTGAAGAGGCTCTCTTTTCCCACTGTATATTCTTGCCTCCTTTATCAAAAATAAGGTGACCATATGTTCGTGGGTTTATCTCTGGGCTTTCTATCCTGTTCCATTGATCTATCTTTCTGTTTTTGTGCCAGTACCATACTGTCTTGATTACTGTAGCTTTGTAGTATAGTCTGAAGTCAGGGAGCCTGAATCCTCCAGCTCCATTTTTCATTCTCAAGATTGCTTTGGCTATTCGGGGTCTTTTGTGTTTTCATACAAATTGTGAAAGTTAGCAGAAGGAGAGAAACCATAAAGATCAGATCAGAAATAAATGAAAAGAAATGAAGGAAACGATAGCAAAGATCAACCAAACTAAAAGCTGGTTCTTTCAGAAGATAAACAAAATTGATAAACCATTAGCCAGACTCATCAAGAAAAAAAGGGAGAGGACTCAAATCAATAGAATTAGAAATGAAAAAGGAGAAGTAACAACTGACACTGCAGAAATACAAAGGCTCATGAGAGATTACTACAAGCAACTCTATGCCAGTAAAGTGGACAACCTGGAAGAAATGGACAAATTCTTAGAAATGCACAACCTGCCGAGACTGAACCAGGAAGAAATAGAAAATATGAACAGACCAATCATAAGCACTGAAATTGAAACTGTGATTTAAAATCTTCCAACAAACAAAAGCCCAGGACCAGATGGCTTCACAGGCGAATTCTATCAAACATTTAGAGAAGAGCTAACACCCATCCTTCTCAGACTCTTCCAAAATATCGCAGAGGGAGGAACACTCCCAAACTCATTCTATGAGGCCACCATCACCCTGAAACCAAAACCAGACAAAGATGTCACAAAGAAAGAAAACTACAGGCCAATATCACTGATGAGCATAAATGCAAAAATCCTCAACAAAATACTAGCAAACAGAATCCAATAGCACATTAAAAAGATCATACACCATGATCAAGTGGGGTTTATTCCAGGAATGCAGGGATTCTTCAATATACGCAAATCAATCAACATGATACACCATATTAACAAATTGAAGGAGAAAAACCATATGATCATCTCAATAGATGCAGAGAAAGCTTTCGACAAAATTCAATACCCATTTATGACAAAAACCCTCCAGAAAGTAGGCATAGAGGGAACTTTCCTAACATAGTAAAGGCCATATATGACAAATGCACAGCTAACATCATCCTCAATGGTGAAAAACTGAAAGCATTTCCACTAAGATCAGGAACAATACAAGGTTGCCACTCTCACCACTCTTATTCAACATAGTTTTGGAAGTTTTAGCCACAGCAATCAGAGAAGAAAAGGAAATAAAAGGAATCCAAATCGGAAAAGAAGAGCTAAAGCTGTCAGTGTTTGCAGATGACATGATAATATACATAGAGCATCCTAAAGACTCTACCAGAAAACTACTAGAGCTACTCAAAGAATTTGGTAAAGTAGCAGGATAGAAAATTTATGCACAGAAATCTCTGGCATTCTTATACACTAATGATGAAAAATCTGAAATTGAAATTAAGAAAACACTCCCATTTACCATTGCAACAAAAAGAATAAAATATCTAGGAATAAACCTACCTAAGGAGACAAAAGACTCATATGCAGAAAATTATAAGACACTGATGAAAGAAATTAAGGTGATACAGATAGATGGAGAGATATACCATGTTCTTGGATTGGAAGAATCAATATTGTGAAAATGACTCTACTACCCAAAGCAATCTACAGATTCAATACAATCCCTATCAAACTACCACTGGCATTTTTCACACATTAACTATTTATCGTGATAGTTATCTACCAGAATGCCTGTCCAACCTCTCCCTCACTAATCCTTTTAGTCCTTCAGACACAGTTTTGATGTTATCACCTCCGGGAAGACAAGACTTCCTGGCCTGGGCTGGATGCTCCCTCTTATGAGCTCCTATATGATGCTACATTCTTTCTGTCTTTCTAGTAGCATTGCCAGTTTATTATTTCTTCTATGGGATTAAGCCATTCAAGGGAAGGGACTGTCATTTTTATGAATGCATCTATGGAAAATTCTGACACATTGGAGATGCACAATGATTTGTTGAATCAATGAAAAATGAGTGCATGTATGACTTCTCCATAAGCCAGAATAGAACAGAGTTCTGAAAGGGCAGATTTCTTAGCAAAAGTCTCTAAAGATAGGACTTTAGAGCTTAATAATCTGTACTAGAATATAAGTGCCATGAAGGCAGTGACTTAGTTGTTTTTGTTTACTGTTGGGTCTCTAGCACCAGGAACATTGTTTAATAGACAGTAAGTACTCAGTAAGTGTTAAATGAAAAAGTGGAAATTAACGAACAGAGGATCATTTGAACTAAAACCTTTTTTCAAAGGCATCTATGAGAGAGTCTCAAAGGCAACCATAATTATAACTTGAATGGTATTTTACAGTTCACAAAACATACTTCATTTAATTCTTTTAACAACATTGCTCTGTAGATTTCATTGTAACCACCTCCATTATGCAGATTAGAAAACGTGAGCTGAGAAAATGGCACAGTCAGAACTGAAACCCTTGTTCTGTACCACAGATTCTGGGATTTTCACTACACTGAAACTTCTCAATCCATGACATTAAATGTAATGATTAGGTGGGGAAAAAAAGGAGCCACTCTACAGAGATAACATTCTTTGTTTAAAAAATAAACATCTAAAAGATCTGACCATAAAGTGGGACTAGAAATAAAAATAAATCACTATGGTTCCCTGAATAACATTAAAAGAAAGATATGAGATACCATGTCTAGGGTAGAATTCTCCTTTCTAAAAATAGAAGAAAAGCAACAAGATCTTTAGTGAGACAGTCCACTGATAAAGAAAATGGATTTGATTTTTAATTCATTGAGTGAAACTGTCAATATGCATACCTTCAGTGACAAGTAGCTGACAAGTATTGGAATAATCCAGAAAGAATAATTATTTGTAGGAATTAATATAAGAACTGATTATTTGTAACTGTGTTGTAGGTAATAATAAATGATGATGACAGGTTGGGAAAACATATTAAAAGGATTATACTCTACAGTATCTAGGGAAGAAGATATCAATTCAACTTCTAGATATGGAAAGATGATTGGAGCTGGATTTGTAAACCAACCCTAGGTCTCTGCATTCTATCAGCAATATGTTTAAGGGCATTGCCTGAAATACTTATATGAATGTGGTAGGCTTAATAATGCCCTCCCCCCAAAGATATCCATATCTTAAACCCTTGTACAAGGGAATTTTATCTTATATGGCAAAAAAGGTTTTGCAGGTGTGATTAAATTCAGAATTTTGAGATGGGGAGATTATCTTGGATTATTCAGGTGGGTCCTAAATGCCCATGTATCCTTATAAAAGGGCACAGAGAAACTCCCTCCAACAGAGGAAGATTTGATACAGAAAAAGGGAAGGCAGTGTGACCATGAAGGCAGAGAGTAGAGTGATATATCCACAAACAAAGGAGTGCTGGCAGCTGTCAGAAGCTGGAAGAGGCAAGAGATGGATTCTTCCCTAGAACATCTGCAGGGAGGCTGATCCTGCCAACATCTTGATTTTGGCCCAGTGAAACTGACCTCAGACTTCTGACCTCCAGAACTGCGAAAGAATAAACTTCTATTTTTAAGCCACCAAGTTTGGGGTAATCTGTTACAGTTATCATAGGAAACAAATATACCCACTATACATATAGCAGCACTAGCAGGTAGCTTTGCTAAAGTGCTGCCTTGACTTAGCTGAGGGGACTTAATAGAATCAAGTGCTTTTGAACTTGTCTCTGGTACTGAAAATAGAAAATCTTCTGCTTGATACTAGAAGAGGACTCTGTTGTTTCTCTTCGCTAAACAATTCAAATTGGTTTGAACTTTTGTGGGGGTTAACGCATGGAAGCAGTCAAGTGGAAAGCATGATGGAGAGAAATCTCATGTTGAATCGTCTCCACTGGAAAGTTGAGGGATGAGTCTTAGTTTTTTAGCTTGAGCAAGTAGGGTTCATGGAGGAGACTGTTAGAGGAACTGGTTGGGATACCGTGGGCAGAGTTAGAAATCGACTTTCATTTTGACACTTTAAATTTAGGCTCTCTGTTAGACACCTAAGTATACATGTCGAGCAGGCAAGTGAACATATGGATTTGAAGCTCAGGGGAGAGGTGAAGACAAGAGACAAACATTTGAAAATAATCAGCACAGAGTTAAAGAGAAAGTAAATGTTAGAAATCTGACTTATACATTTTTCTGAGTAGCTAATATACTGATGCTTATTTTACTGATCAGAGATTTATTTTTAAACAGTATTACTATTTCTTGCCATTTTTGCAGCCCTCTCTTTGTTAACTAAGGTTATATAAAATATCATTGAATCCCATACCATTTATTCTTTAAAAACTATGATGCTCAATGAAGTCATTTCCCCACACACTGTGAAATGTGATAAAAATCTATCCATACTAGGAAGCTTTTTCTCCTTAGAGGTGACAGAGATCTGAGCATTTAGTTTTTAGCAGCTTTATTTTTTATCAGAAGTGAGAGCAGACTGACCCCTTGCTAAAATAATCACAGAAATAAGAAAATATCATTATATGCATAATAGTACTACAAGTAATTATGTGTGTGTGTGTGTGTGTGTGTGTGTGTGTGTATATATATACGTGTATTTTACTTTAGAAAGTTAAATGTTTTTCTGAGCTAACTCTTGTAAGGATAACTTGCTGTGTGAACTACTAGAGATTCTGTAGAATTTTTTTTTTTTTTGTAAATTGAGTAGGTAATATGAAGTGTGCTATAGTTGTGGTGCAAATATGGTCACATAATTGCATATTTTAAATCAACCACTTTGTCTCCACCTTTGTTTTTAGCAGCATATACAGACCTTTTGAAATGTCTAAGAATCACAAGGACTTATTGTTATAATCTACTTACATAGTCCAAAAATGGAACTGGCCGACCACTCTCTCATGGAAAGAGAATTGGAGTCTCATTAGTCCACTAGCAGTGCTGTTTCTTACTGTCAAATGGTTCCACAGATGAAGGCTGGTCTTACACAGCCTATTTGACTGTACTTATCCAATGCTCATAGTAGGGTGCTCCATGCCTGGGGTTCTGAAACTTCAGCGTCAGCACTCAGCTTAACATCACCTTCCAGGGATTAGCTGGTGCTGAGATTCCTTTTCTGGTAGTTATCCGTGTATCAGAATGCTTTTCTTCCTAAACCTTTCAAACAACACCTTCTGAAGATGGCTGTTACCAGAGAGTGAAAAGTGCATTATCCTTCCAAGGAAGACTTTATAAGTGATTTTGAAGGGATTTGGAGGGCTCCTTATCCACAATAGGAAAGAATCACAATTAAATTCCTTTTGGCTCATGCCATTTCATAAAAGATAATTCCAAATAAATTCTAGCTTAAAAAATAAAATACAAACACAAAGCATTCTGTGGGGGAATCTGCATGATTTTCTAAATATGGCAAAAATTTCAAAGATGTGCTGGGTATCATCAGGAAGAGAATAATTTTTAATTACAAAGCTCCATCTCAGCTAACAAACCATCATGGTTTTATACTTCTTTACTTTGTGTACATTTAAAAAATGATAGCAAGTTGAAAGGACTTCTGCCTTGACCATGCCAGAGTAACTTGTTTCAAACTTGCCCTCCCACTGTAATCCAACAACTAACTGGAAACAATAGTATAGGACTGTGTTTCCTACACAAGGGAGACAAATAAGATGAGCCCTATGATAGCCCCAGCTTAACACCCTTGAGATACCTTCTAGACCATAATGTAGGAAGAGAAAATCAAAGCAAAGCCTCGTGTGCTCACTGAATCAAGGAGACAGATTAGAATTAGAGAGGTGAAGATGATATATGGAACTTGTGGAGCAGAGAACTGGATAGAGAGAAACTATACATAAAAAGAGCTCCAGAAATTTGCATAGAGATCCCTTTTATATGTTGATGAATAGGAAGCTGTGCATAATGGAAGTCACAACCCCACATGGTCAGACTAGTACTGTTGGGGCGATATAAACTGAACAATTCCAGGAGATGTCACAGAACTGAGGCACTTTCAAGTTCTAATCAGCCAGAGTAAAGACTCTTTGTTGAATACCTGAGGTATTCAGTAGAGATCCCAAAAGAGTTGTATCTTAGTAGTAGGGTTAAACAAGCCCCAGAGAAAAGAATACTCTAGACCTCCCCATTCTTACACAGATTAAAAACAAGCCTCAAAAGGATCAAGCTCATACACAAGTAAATTTAATGCCTGCCAGGACAAAATTCAACACTTTTAAAAAAAGAGAGTAAAATCCAGGCACTGAAGAATGAAAAACCCAGTGTCCAGCAACCAACAAAAAATTAGAAGAGATGGTACTAAGCAGAAAAACTGACACATTACCAGGAGAAAAATGAATTAACAGAAACAGTATTAGATACAGACAAAAACTTTAAATATTATAAACATGCACATTGATTAAATAAAAATAGAAAAATGAGCTTGGAAAGAAGAGAATGAGATGATACAAAAAAGAACCAGAAAGTTTCCACTTCGGCTTAACATATAGAAAACTGCAAGAAAATTACACTTCCAGCCTGTAGAAAGCTAAATAATGGCCCCCTAAATATGTTCAAGACTCAATATTGATAAAATGTCAGCTCTCCCCAAATTGATCTATAGATTCAGTGGAATCCCAATAAAAATTTCAGCAGACTATTGGGTTTTTTGTTTTGTCTTTTTAGAAATCAACAGTCTAATTATAATATTTACATGGAAATGCAAAGGATCTAAAACAGCCAAAATTATTTTTAAAGAAGTAACAGTGTGACAGGGCTTTCATTTATTTCAATACTTACCATCAAGCTATAGTGATCAAGATTGTGTGGGGATGAATATATAGAAGACTGGAAATATGGCCACAAATATATGTTCAACAGATTTTCTACAAAGATGTCAAGGCAATTCAATGGAGGGGGTACGGTGGGGAGGGAAGTATACTCTTTTAAACAAGTGGTACTGGAAAAACTGGAGGCTTATTTGTAAATAAAATTGATCCCATCTCACACAATACGAAGATTAAGTCTAAATTTATCATAGACCTAAACATTAACCTAAAGCCATAAAACTTCTAGAATAAAATGAAAACTATAGCACTACTAAAATGTAAGAGAAAATATTCACAACTTTGGACTATGCAAAAACTTCTTAGGGGCTTCCCTGGTGGTGCACTGGTTGAGAGTCCGCCTGCTGATGCAGGGGACATGGGTTCGTGCCCTGGTTCGGGAAGATCCCACATGCCACGGAGCGGCTAGGCCCGTAAGCCATGGCCACTGAGCCTGCGCATCTGGAGCCTGTGCTCTGCAACAGGAAAGGCCACAACAGTGAGAGGCCCACGTACTGCCAAAAAAAACTTCTTAGGACACAACACCATGAACTAAAAAAGACTGATAATCAGACACCATCAGTCAAAGTTAAAAGTTCATACGCTATAATAAAATAAAAAGAAAAGCCACAGACTTGAAGAAAATATTCACAATACATATGTGCATGATATATATTTAAAATGAGTTGCACAGATACTTCACAAAAGATATGTGAATGGCCAATAAAAATATGAAACTGTTTAATAGTATTTGCCATCATTGAAATGAAAATTAAAACCACTGCATGCATCCTGAAATTGTTAAAATTTTTAAAAGAATGATAATACCAAGTGTGAAGAACAAAGCAATCGAAACTCTCAGACATGCTTGTAGGAAGGTAAAATGCTACAACCACTTTGTAAAAACAGTTTGCTAGTTTCTTATAATGTTATAGATAAACTTACAGTCCAACCTAGCAATTCTATCTCCAAATATTTACCCAAGAGAATTAAAACATATGTCTACACAAAAATTTATACACAAATATTTATATTAGCTTTATTTGTAATAGCACAAAACTGGAAGCAACCCAAACATCTTTCAACAGGTCAGTGGGAAAATTGTGACATATATATATAGCATATATATGACACACACTGGAATACTACTATGCAGTAATAAAATGGACAGAGATACTGCTATACAAAATAACAAGGTTATATCTCAAAAAATTCTGAGTGAAAGAAGCCAGACACAAAAAACTACATACAATATTATTCCATTTGTCAGATAATGGAGAATAGTTAAATCTAATTTATAGTGAGAGAAAGCAGATCAGTGCTTGCCTGGTGCCACAGGTGTGGTGATTAATGCTAAGAGGCACAAGGGAGCTTTTAGGGTGATGAAAGTGTTCTATTCTTGATAGTGATGGTGGTTATACATATGTATATATTTAGCAACATTCATGAAACTGTACACTTAAAATAGGTGCATTTTATTACATGCAAATTGTAGCTCAATGAAGCTGACTTTAAACAAAGGCAGTAGATCTAGAGAGAGGATACTAGACTGAATGATAAATGTTAGACTCCAGCTTAAAAAGATAAAGTCTGAGGGAAAATAAGACCAAAGGTTTTAAAATTTGAAAATCAGAAGTAGGTTGAACATATACTTAAGAAAAAAAAAGAAAAAAAAAACCCTCAGTATTTTAAGAGAAAGTATCTATCATAGATTGAATGTTTGCGTTTCCCCCAAAATTCATATGCTGAAGCCCTAACCCGCAGTGTGGGTGTGTCTTGAGATGGGGCCTCTAAGGAAGCAATTATGGTTAAAGGAGATCCTAGGGCAGGGTCCTGATTTGGTAAGGATAGTCCTTATAAGAGACACCAGAGAGCATGCATTCATATTCTCTCTCTCTCTCCTCACACATGCATCAAGGAAAGGCTATGTGAGGACAAAGCGAGAAGGCAGCTATCTACATGCCAGGCCAGAAACCAAATTTGCCAGCCTCTTCATCATGAATGTCTAGTCTCCAGACTGTGAGAAAATAAATTGTTTTTTAAGCCATCAAGTCCATATATTTTGTTATGGCAACCCAAGATAATTAACACATATCCTTTAAACTTAAAATGGTAAGTTTAATTATGTAAATTTTGTAACACTTCACAGAATAGATAGCAATCTTATAAAACTCAATAGTCCAAGCAGAGAGAGTTCAGAATAAAAAGAAGTGGCTTCAATAGTAGATCATGGAGAACACATTTGTAATTTGCTGGTAGGCAGTACATCAGTATATTTTAAGATTTACTGCTATTTTTGTAGTCTTAGGTCAAGAATAGAAATCTTCTCTACCCACAGAGACCTTGGTTCTCAGGTACTTGTCCTCTCTCTGTCTTGCAGAAGGACAGTCTTTCCATGTATATCCCTTGGCTTATCTTTTATTTCTTAACTACCCTTTCAATATTCTGTACATGTTTGTATCACTTGTCAGTGGGTCCATGTCGTCCTTACTTCCGTTATAATACGTATTTAAGTTGGATGAAGAAACATAGGAGCGTATTATCACATCTTACTGTCTTATTATTATCACTATCTTCATAGAACCTAGCACAGAGCTTGATAAATCACAGGGACTCTATACCTTGTACCTGACTATAATCTTCAGGTGTAATTCTCCAGTCCTAAGGTCCTTAGCACATTTATCATCCCATCCATTTCCCACAGCCCTGCAGTTTGACAATAGGGAAGTAGAATGAACTTCAGGAAAGGATTTAGTAAACCTGAGTTTTGGTTCTGGTTCTGAGAATGACTTTTTGACCCTGTAAATTTAATTCAAGCTTCCCGGCTTTAGCATTTTAACCTACAGAATAGGAATTAAACCCAACTTCGTTATTTCAGAGCATATTGTGAGAATGAAATGAGACAATGTATGTGAAAGTGACTTCTAAACCTCCAAGTTTAATATAAATATCAATCATCATTGTGTTTACCTTGCTATTATCAGACCACATAGATTGCATCTGCCTCTGGGCCTAATATAAAGCATTTACTCAGTTATATTCCCACTACCAAAAATGATTTTGGAAAGGAGGGGGAATTGAGATCTCCTTCATCCATTCTTTAAATAGTTGGTATATCAACGAATTAGTGGTTTGTTGTTTTTAAGATACATCAAGAAAAATAAGGGTTATGACTATTCTTTTTGTTTTTGTTTTTGCCGTTCACAGGCCTCTCACTGTTGTGGCCTCTCCCGTTGCGGAGCACAGGCTCCGGACGCGCAGGCTCAGCGGCCATGGCTCACGGGCCCAGCCAGCTCCGCGGCATGTGGGATCTTCCCAGACCGGGGCACGAACCCGTGTCCCCTGCATCGGCAGGTGAACTCTCAACCACTGCGCCACCAGGGAAGCCCATGACTATTCTTAACCTTGATTGATTCTAGAAAAACAAATCAATATTTTCTTATTTTCAATCAGCCCAGCTACACATAAAGAATTTTATTTATATTTTGGAATACTTTCATTTAATATAATTCAAATGTATTAATTGACATATTAAGATTATGTAAATTGTATTAATATAATCTATTTCTCATCATTTACCTAGAATTAGAAAACAATTATATAAAAATATAAAAATGTAGTCATGCAAATATAATGACTACATTTTATGTACTATCATATCAAAAATTCAGGCTTTACCTTCCTGCTAAATTTAGGAACAAGACAGGATGCCCAGTCTCACCACTTCTATTCAACATAGTATTTGAATTCCTAGCCACAGCAATCATACAAGAAAAAGAAATAAAAGGTATCCAAATTGGAAAGGAAGAGGTAAAATTGTCATTATTTTCAGATGACATGATATTCTACATAGAGAACCCTAAAGACTCCACACAAAAACTATTATAGAACTAATAAAAGAATTCAGCAAGGTAGCAGGATACAAGGTTAATATACAGAAATCTGTTGCATTTCTTTACACGAACAATGAAATATCAGAAAGAGGAAGTAAGAAAAACAGTCCTGTTTAAAATTATATCAAAAAAATAAAATACCTAGAAATAAACTTACCAAGGAGCTGAAAGACCTATACTATACACTGAAAACTATAAAACATTGATAAAGGAAACTGAAGATGTAAAGAAATGGAAAGAGGGGCTTCCCTGGTGGCGCAGTGGTTGAGAGTCCGCCTGCCAATGCAGGGGACACGGGTTCGTGCCCCGGTCCAGGAAGATCCCACATGCCGCGGAGTGGCTGGGCCCGTGAGCCATGGCCGCTGAGCCTGCACGTCCGGAGCCTGTGCTCCACAACGGGAGAGGCCACAACAGTGAGAGGCCCGTGTAACGCAAAAAAAAAAAAAAAAAAAGAAATGGAAAGATATTCCATGCTCTTGGAATGGAAGAATTAATATTGTTAAAATGGCCATACTACGCCAAGCAATCTACAGATTTAATGTGATCCCTATTAAAATATCCATGACATTTTTCACAGAACTAGAATAAATAATCCTAAAATTTATATGGAACCACAAAACACCCAGAATTGCCCAAGCAATCCTGAAGAAAAAGAACAGAGCTGGAGGCATAACCCTCCCAGACTTCAGACAATACTACAAAGCTACAGCAATCAAAGCAGTGTGGTATTGGCACACACACACACACACACAAAGGACATGTAGATCAATGGAACAGAATAGAGAGCCCAGAAATAAACCTAAACACCTACAGTCAATTAATCTATGACCAAGGAGGCAAGAATATACAATGGAGAAAAGACAGTCTCTTCAGCAATTGATGCTGGGACAGCTGGACAGCTACATGTAAATCAATGAAATTAGAACACTCCCTCACACCATAGGCAAAACTAAACTCAAAATGGCTTAAGGACTTAAATATAAGATATGACACCATAAAACTCCTAGAAGAGAACATAGGCAAAACATTCTTTGACATAAATTGTAGCAATATTTTCTTAGCTCAGTCTTCCAAGGCAAAAGAAATAAAAGCAAAAATAAACAAATGGGACCTAATCAAACTTGAAAACTTTTGCACAGCAAAGGAAATCATCAACAAAATGAAAAAAACAACCTATGGAATGGGAGAAAATACTTGTAAATGATGTGACCAGTCAATGGGTTAGCATCCAAAATATACAAACAGCTGATACAACTCAATATCAAAAAGCAACCCAATCAAAAAGTGGGCAGAAGACCTCAGTAGATGATATTTCTCCAAAGAAGACATACAGATGGCCGACAGTCACATGAAAAGATGCTCAATGTTGCTAATTATTAGAGAAATGCAATTCAAAACCACAATGAGGTTTCACCTAACACTAGTCAGAATGGCTGTCATCAAAAATCTACAAATAATAAATGCTGGAGAAGGTGTGGAGAAAAGGGAATCCTCATACGCTATTGGTGGGAATATAAATTGGTGCAGCCATATGGAAAACAGTATGGAGGGTCCTCAAAGATCTAAAAATAGAGCTACCATATGATCCAGTAATCCCACTCCTGGGCATATATCCAGAAAAGACAAAAACTCTAATTCAAAAAGATACATGCACCCCAATGTTCATAGCAGCACTATTTACAATAGCCAAGACATGGAAACAATCCAAGTACCAATCAACAGATGATTGGTTTAAGAAGATGTCATATATATATATATATATATATATATATATATATACACACACACACACACACACACACACATATAAAATGGAGTATTACTCAGTCATAAAAAAGAATGAAATTGGCATTTGCACAACATGGATGGAACTAGAGAATATCATACTAAGTGAAATAAGTTGGACAGAAAAAGACAAATATTATATGATATCACTTATATGTAGAATCTAAAAAACAATACAAATGAGTCTATATATAAAACAGAAACAGACTCACAGACATAGAAAACAAACTTATTGTTACCAGAGGGGAAAGGAAGGAGGGGGGCATAAATTAGGAGGATGGGATTGACAGATACAAACTATTATACATAAAATAAGTAAGCAACAAGGATTTACTGTATAATGCAGAAATCTATATTCAATATCTTATAATAACTTAAAATGGAAAATAATCTGAAAAAATTATATATATATGTATGTATAACTGAATTACTTTGATGTATACCTGAAACTAACACAATATTATAAATCAATTATACTTCAATTAAAAATAATTTAGGCTTTGTAGTGTATATCCTTTTTCTGAAAGATGCAATAAGCATAATGCAGTACTAAAGGAGTATATTAAATGTTTGTTTACCAGGAAATACCCATTTATTTGGAGATAAGGTTATGGTGAAACTACATATCAGAATTTGTAGAACAGCATCCACGAAACCAAACAGACAGTGATGGAAAAAACTTTTTGAAAATATATGCATCACTTGCCAATTTTTTTATCTTAGCTTTTCAACTTTTTTTTTCAGCTTATACACAATTATTTCTGCTCAGTGGCATGATCATTTTCCCCATGAAGCATATGATATTTTCATAAAATGAAGTAGTCACTGACAAATTTATTTTCAGTCTCTTCATTAAAATTTATGCTCTCTGTATTTATTGCATAGGTAAGGCACTAGGACATCATCATCAACTGGTCACTTGTAGGCCACTCAATAAATGCCAAACACCCATGGCATTTTATTTAATTATTAACATGTCATGATTTTTTAAAATGGGAAACTTAAAAAAAAATCTTTTAGAACAGTCCCATTGTTTGTGTGACACAGAGGAAAATGTGTACCATGTTCTTGGTGAACACTTAGGTGCTCAGAAATACATAAAATATACAGTATGGACACAAACTAGAAAATAATCATGTTTACTGATTGGGGGACTACAGAGAAATTGACTCTGGAGCTGGGTATTTAAAAAAAAAAAGAGTATGAGTTTCCAGGAATATAAGGAATGGAATGCCTTCTTTAAGAGAAAATAAATGAGGATGTTGAAGTGGTGAGACAGAAGGTTAAGTAAGCAAAGTCTAGAGGGCTGATTGACAAGTTTGGACTTAAATCTGTAGGCAAAAGGGAAATGTCAAGTTTTTTTTTTTTTTTTTTTTAAGTAAAAATTTTATTGAGATATAATTCACATGCCATAAAATTCACCTTTTAGTGTACAATGGAATGACTTTTAGTATATTCATGGAGTTGTACAATGATCACCATAATCTAATTTCAGAACATTTTCATTATCCCAAAAAAACTCTGTACCCATGAGTAATCAGTCATTGTACACTCTTCTCTCCAGCCCCTAGCAACCAATAATCTACCTCTGTCCACATGGATTTGCCTTTTCTGGAAACTTTATGCAAATGGACCCATAAAATGTGTGGTGTTTTCTGACTGGCTTCTTTCACTTAGCATAATTTTTTCAGGATTCATTCATGTTGTAGCATGTAGCAATACTCCATTACTTTTGATGGCTGAATAGTATTCCATTCTATGGATATACTACATTTTGTTTATCCATTTATCAGTTGATGGGCATTTGGATTGTTTTCACTTTTTGGCTGCTATGAACATTTTGGTACAAATTTTGTGTGAATGTATATTTTCATTTCTCTTAGGGTATACCTAGTAGTAGAATTCCTGGGTCATGTGGTAACTTTATGTTTCATTTTTTGAGGAACTGCTACAGTGTTTTCCAAAGTGGCTGTACCATTTTATATTCTTACCAGCATGTATGAGGTTTCCAATTTCTCCACATCCTTGGCAATACTTGTTATTGTCTGTCTTTTTTTATTTTAGTTATTCTAGTGAGTGTGAAGTGGTATTTCATGTGGTTTTGATTTCCATTTCCCTGATGACTACTGATCTTGAGCTTTTCATGTGCTTACTGGTCATTTATATGTCATTAGTGCATCTCTTCAAATTCTTTCCCATTTGTTTTAGTCTGTGAGGGCTACCATAACAAAATGCCACACACTAGGTGGCTTAAACAACAGAAATTTATTTTCTCACATTTCTGGAGGCTGGAAGTCCAAAATTAAGGTGTCTGCAGGTTTGGTTTCTCCTGTGGCCTCTCTCCTTAGCTTACAGATGACCTCCTATCACTGCGTCTTCACATGACCTTTTTTTCTGCACATGTACCTCAAAACTCTTCTCATAAGCACACCAGCCATATTGGATTAGGGCCGCACACTTATGGCTTTATTTATTTATTTTTGCATTTTTTTTTTATTTAACAAATTTAATCAGTTATACATATACATATGTTCCCATATCCCCTCCCTTTTGCGTCTCCCTCCCGCCCTCCCTATCCCACCCCTCCAGGTGGTCACAAAGCACCAAGCTGATCTCCCTGTGCTATGCAGCTGCTCTTATGACTTTATTTAGCCACAGTTACTTCCATAAAGGCCTCTTTCCCAGTCACATTGGAATTAGGGCTTCAACATATGAATTATGGGAGGCACAGTTCACTTTGTAACACCACCTTTAAATTGGGTTATATGACTTTTAATTGTTGAGTTATAGGAGTTCTCTATGTATTCTGAATACAAATGTCTTATCAATATATAGACTTATGAATATTTTCTTCATGATTTATTTTTACTTACTTGATGGTGTCCTTTGAAAGAAAATGTTTTCAATTTTGATGAAATCCAGTTTTTCTCTTTCATCATCTGTGCATTAGGCACCATATCTAAGAAATTGTTGCCTAAACTAAGGTCACAAATATTTGCTCCTATGTTTTCTGCTAAGAATTTTCTAGTTTTACATTTTATATGTAGATCTTTGATCTACTTTGAGTTAATTTTTGTATATGGAATGCGATAGGGTTCCAACATTATTCTTTGGCATGTAGATATCCAGTTCTCCTAGTACCATTTGTTGAAGACTATTCTTTTCCTATTGGATTATCTTGTCACCCCTGCTGAAGATAAATTGATAATAATTGATAATGTAAACATTTATTTCTGGAATGTGAATTATATTCCATTGATTTATATATCTCACCTATACCAATACCACCTTATCTTGATTACTATAGCTTTGTAGAAAGTTTTGAAACTGGAACGTTTGAGTCCTCCAACTTTGCATTTCCATACGAATTTTAGGACCATCTGGACAGCTACATTTTTATAAGCATTGTGTTGAATCTGTAGATCAGTTTGGGAAGTATTGATCTCTTAACATTATCTTCCAACCCATGAATATAGGATATCTATACATTTATTTAAGTTCTTCTTTAATTTCTTTCAACAATATTTTGTAGCTTTCAGTGTACAAATATTGCACTTCCAGGGTTAGATTTATTCCCAAGTATTTTATTCTTTTTGATACCATTGTAAAAAATGGTTTTCTTAATTTCACTTTCTGATAGTTCATTGCTAAAAAACAAAACAATTGATTTTTATGTTAATCTTTATCTTGCAACATTGCCGAAATCATTTGTTAGTTCTAATATTTTTTTGTTGAATATTGCAGATTTTCTATATATTAGATCATGTCACTACACATAGAGATAGTTTTAATTCTTCCTTTCCAGTCTGGGTCCCTCTTATTTCCTTTTCTTGCCTAGTTTTCCTGGGTAGAACCTCCAGTACAATGTTGCCTAATAGTAGCAAAAGTGTATAGCCTTGTCTTCTTCCTTATATTAGGCTGAAAACATTCAGTCTTTCACCATTAAGTATAATATTAGCTGTGGGTTTTTTATAGCTGTCTTTTAATTTTTTTAAGAATCTTTTTTTAAAATAAATCTATTTATTTATTTATTTATTTATTTTTGGCGGAGTTGGGTCTTTGTTGCTGGTGTCGGTTTTCTCTAGTTGTGGCGAGCAGGGCCTACCTACTCTTTGTTGCAGTGCTCAGGCTTCTCACTGCGGTGGCTTCTCTTGTTGCAGAGCATGGACTCTAGGCATGCAGGCTTCAGTAGTTGTGGCACACGGGCTTGGTTGCTCCGCAGCATGTGGGATCTTCCCAGCCCAGGGCTTGAACCCGTGTCCCCTGCATTGGCAGGTGGATTCTTAACCACTGTGCCACCAGGGAAGCCCCTATAGCTGTCTTTTATCAGGTTGAGAAAGTTCCCTTGTATTCCTAGTTTAAGTATTTTTATTATGAGAGTTTGTTGAACTTTGTCAAATCATATGATTTTTGCCGTTTTTTTTATTAATGTCGTGTATTGATTTATTTTCATATGTTATAGCAACCTTGCATTTCTAGTGTAAATATACCTTGTTTGTGGTATATAATACTATTTACATGTTATTGGATTCAGTTTCCTAGTGTTTTGTTAAGGACTTTTGCATCTATATTTATATGGGATATTGGTCTGTACATACTTTTCTTGTGATATTTTTGGTTTTGGTGTCAAGGTAATACTGGCCTCATAGAAGATGCTGAAGGATTGTAAACAAGAGAACGGTAGTAAAACTTAACTTACTTGGCAAGGAATAAAATAATTTTTCAGGTAGCTCACTCCAGAGCATGGTGAGTGGATTGGAAGATGTGACGATGGGAGAGGTAGAATTTGGAGTCTTGGAGACCAGTAAGAAGATAATGAAATGACGTAAATTGGAAATGATGAGGTTCTGAATCGAGGTTGTGGGCATGAGGATTGAAAAGAAGTGCTAAAAACAAAATATATTGAGGAGGTATATGAGAAATCTCATTTCTATATTCTCTAACCTGTATTTTCTTGGTGTTCAGTGGATAAGTATACAGGCCCTTGAGGTTCTTTCATTTTATTTCTGCTGACACTGCTGCTCTCCCTTTCTTTATCACACAAGTATTGAGAAAACTATTCTCTGCTTTTATATAGCTGAGATCATATGAATTTTAGAAAAGGAACTTTGCTAAAGGACCCATGGAGAAACAAAAGAGAAACAAGAAAAGAAAGCATGCAACACACTCAAATGTGCCTCAAAACACCAGGCAAATATAATATAGGTTTCTGACATTCCAATAGCTAATTCTTGCCCAGTAAGCAAGCCCAATTCTAATCTATAACCTATACAAGGGCCAAATTTAGAAATCCTCTTTTTGTCTCCCTCCCATGCCCCCTCTACCAGAGTCCATGTTCAAACAGAACAGATTATCTGTCAAATTCAATGGAAAAAATCAACAGTATTACAGGTACTTGAGTCATCCTTGGTAAAACAATCACACTTTCCTTAAGAATCCATCATCATAAAAATAAATTGGGAAAAGAGATTCACTTTCTTTCCTCCCATAAAGGATGAGGTCACTAAGGAAGTTTTTTCTTTCCTCTGTGACAGAGTTCATCCTTAGACATTCTTGGTAGAAATATCAGTTTCTCACTGTGTCTCTCAAAGGGCAGACGGGGCATCTACTCATCCATTCATTAAACTAACTTTTTCTGACAGCTCACTATGCATCTGTCAGTAACTTACCAGGCCCTAGGTTCACAGCAATAAAAAGGTCCATCCATTGTCCCCAAGAGGCAGGAGTTGAGGGGAGCAGGGCAAACACCTAAAGAACCAATTGTAGTACAACGTGATGAGAACACTAATAAAAGTTAGCAGAGAGAGCACACAAGAAATTCTCAGTTGTGTATGATGCAAAGAAAGGGTGTCTGGGAAGTCTTCTTGGAAGTAGTGATTTGTGCTTGAACAATGAGTATTTGTTAGCCAGGAGAGGAAAAAAAGGATATTGGTGTCAAGGAAAGGCATTGAAGCAAAAAATAAAAAACTATCTGGATTTTATATATATATCTGCTTTCAGGACACAGTACAGTTCTCCTAGATGTTCCCCAAATAGTAAATCCAACTGGTCATCTGATAGAACGCTGGAATGAGGCTCACAGATTGCTTCTAAACTCTTACACAAGTTGCTTTATCTACCTAAGCCTTAATTATTTTACTTTTAAAAGGCAGAAGCTGTATTCTTAATGAACTTTACTGTTCTAACATTATATGCTCTCCTCAGAAGAGTATTTTTGTCTCTAAATAGGTAGTAGAGATATCCAGAAGGGACTTTTTGGAGTCTAATTGGAATCCTGGGATGGTTGGAGAGGTTTGGTGTGGGGCAACTGAGAGGACTGGAATTGTAGGTAGACTGAAAGGCAGTGCTGTGGCTTCATTTGGGAGTGGATCAGAGGAGGGAAAGAAGGTAGAGATGGTTGTAATGCACTTGGATTGTAGGAGATTCAGGAAAGATCCACTTCTATTTGCTGTACACATAGTTTTGTGTGTGTGTATGTGTGTGTGTGTGTGTGTATGCATGTATCATTCTGAAATTCATAAAGTGTGGTCTTGTATAGCAGCAGTGTGCTGTGTGCATCTACTCAAAGGACTTATGGCCCAGGGATTAATGAATGAGTGAATGTATGAATTTCTCTCTTTCTTCCTTTTTTTTCCTTCTCTTCCTCCCTTCCCTTCTTTTTGACTTGTTCAGAAGGAATTCCTAATCTTGTCACTTTTCCAGAGAGAAAATGCTAAAAATACTAACTGAAGAGATATCATTGTTGAGGACGATACCTTTATTAAAGTGTAGTAAATACCGGAAACACAAGCTAGTGTCCTCTGGGCTGAGTACTAGACATGTTTGGTCCATAAAATATGTTTAAAGATCACAAGCCATAATTTAAAACTAAGACTTCACATACAAATTTGAATTCCTAGCTTCTCTTATAAAGTCATAAGACTTGATAGCATTGGAACACTAATCTTAATGACAACAATTAGATGGACTTGAGTAGTATTTGCCCCCTTTACATGGGATATGTGCTTCTAACTTAAATGCTTTGTGTCTCAGTTTTCCTACCTTTAAATTGGGGGATAGTAAGGGAACCTTGTGGTTTGGAAGGTTAAATAAATTAATATGTGTAAAACTCTTCAACTTATGCCTGGTACAGAATAACTGCTGTATCAGTGTTTGCTGTGATTATGATTATTATTCCTTCCCAATTAAACGTAGCCTTTGCCACTTGCTATTGTCTTCCATCCATCCTGAGCTACTCATTTATGTTTCCTGCCTGGCTCCTATAAACATTTGTGTTTTGATCTCTGCTGTAGGCTTTTCACATTTGTGGATTTGACATTTGTGATTTTAACCACTCTAAAGCCACCCAAATATCCATGACTCATTGAGAATTGTGATTTTGTTGAAGCAAAAATTAGACTCACTCATCTTGAAGGCCTGGTCAGCAGAAGCAAACCACTTAGTTTCTGAGTGGGCCTGGCTCAGCATCCACTTCTCATGTGGTGCTGTTGGACTCCTGTTCTATGCAGTAACTCTCCTGAGGGGCTACCTAAAGGGGAACATCTATTGTAGTGTTCATTTGGCCATCGACACATGCCTTCTGTGCCCCTCAGGAGAGTGCCTTTTTCACTGTGATGCAACGTTAGCCCTGCTTCCATAATAAACACTCTAATAAAATATTATTCTATGGCTCAAAGGGTTGGAACACTTGAAAAATAAAGTTCTGAATACAATTGTGAATAATTTCTATGAGAAGAAAAAGAAGGGATGTAGTTAGAAACTAATTGGCTGCACAGAGAGCGCCTGCCAACTCAGCTTTTTTAATGGACCCACAATCATGATGGCAAGACGAACATCAACAATGAATCCAAAAAGCGGTGTCGGATACCTGGATAAATAGTTGAGGAAAGCAAAAATCCAGCAGGAGCTCACTTTTGAAAAAAAAAAAAAAGACAACTAAGAATAATAAAGGATCTTGGGTTGAAAGAAGAAGAAAAAATACAGGCAAGGCCTGCAGCTGCGGAAAGATAAATGTGATACTAAGAGATAATGGAAAAATAGAGAGAAGGCAGAACTTTCTTGGGCCTCTCACTGTTGCAGCCTCTCCCGTTGCGGAGCACAGGCTCCAGACGCGCAGGCTCAGTGGCCATGGCTCACGGGCCTAGCCGCTTCGCGGCATGTGGGATCTTCGCGGATCGGGACACGAACCCATGTCCCCTGCATCAGCAGGCGGACTCTCAACCACTGCACCACCAGGGAAGCCCAGGCAGAACTTTCTGACTCAGGTCTTGTGATCATCTTTTCTGGTAACCAGAGGTGTCCAACGATGGAATAAGTTGCCTGGCAAAGTTGTAATTTTTTTAGACATTGAAAGGGTTCAAGCAATGGCTGGAAAATCACCGGTCAGGGTGCAGAGCCATCAGGCTCTTGCTCCCAGAGATTCCTCTGCTCAGGTGGACTAGGGACATGAGTTCTACAGGAAGGTCCTGAATCCCTCTCCTGCACTAAGGAAGTACCACTAGGACAGACCCTACTCTCTCAGTTCATTGCTTGCTATCTTGTTTCTGATTCTCTTCCCAGCTCCTTTGGATTGGTGTTTTATTTGATTGGCTCTTAGTTTGATTCCACTTTTTTTTTAAAGTCTCTTAAGCATATTTTACCCATCTGAAGTTCAGCCCAGTCTCCAGACCCTTTCCTGTAGCTTGAAACTGCTAGTTTAAGGAGAAAAATGAGAGAATATGTTATCATAAATCCAGTAGCCAAATGAAGGAATCTAATATTTTTCTTCATTTTTATGAGCCTATTTTTCTTTCCTGTTTTATGAAATTGCACTGTAAGTAGGATATTTGGCAAAATTGTCTTTGTAGATCAGTTCACGTATTTGGAAGATGATTGTATGATTTTACAGCATTTGGAGAAACAGACCATCACATTTTCCTAATAAGGGCTAGGGAGAGAAGAAGGTGACTACAGAAATTGCAAAAAGACATGGAAAGTTATTTTTGTCTTATCCCTTTCTCCTTCTACTAGAGTTAAGTTTTTTCCTGTAAGTAAGAAGGCATGCTGCTCTGCCTCCACTCCCCTGTGACAGGTCTTCAAAGGCCAGAAATGACCCTTCCATCTTACCATAGCATTATGCTCTAGCTGCATTCAGGAGTCCTCATGGTGCTGCTGTTACATTCCTCTTTGGCTTTGCGGGCTGAGCTGGAGTGCAGAGTGGCAATTGTCCCTTAGCTAAATATAGCTGCGGATATTGCTTGCCCAGCTCTTGGCTATCTTAATAGGGATTGTTGTTTGGTCACAAGAGTATAATTAATGTCTCTCTTCCCAGGTGACAGAAGTTACCTTTAAAGAATGGACTAAGCATGTTCCTTCTGTAAGTTCCAATTCCCCCCATCAGAAAATTATGAAATTTAATAAAAATACTGCAATGATCATAGTAGGTTATTTGTTATATGTGTGCTTTCAAGATACAGAGAAATATTGCTGAAATCGCACACTGGGGAAGAGGGGTGGCAGTATAGATGGAGGGGGAGAAAACACAGAGAAAAGTTCTTTCTTGTCCTAAAAAAAAATAGAAAATATTTCTAGGGCATGGTGTTCCGTAGAACACGCTGAATGGACAGTCTTGTGAAACCCAGAGGCAAACAGTGGAGTTTTGCCCCACTGAGTTGCCATTATGGATAATCTCTCTCTCTCTCTTTCCCCGCCAGGTATCCTTGTCTCCTTCTATGTTTTTGAACCTCTATTACTATCTACTTCTTGGACTCTGCTTGTTTCTCTTTTTCTTCCTTCCTCCTGTATCCTATAACTTAACTTCTATGCTTCAGTTTGTCTCTCTTTCATTCATTTATATACTGGGACCACTTCTTCTGTCTTCCCTGTGTATGTGGCCACCCCCACCTGTCCTCAGGCATTGACTCATGGTGTTGACATCCTTTCCGACACACCTATGCCCACACACTTCATGGCTTCAATCGTTCCTTTGTTGGTGTCCTCCTTTGCCAGCACTGACTCAGTGGGGCTTCCTCTGCAATTCTGTGTTGGTGTCTGTTTGGATCAATGTCATTTTAGTCTGACATGCAAATAAAGCACCACTCAAAGTTGTTCCTACAGAGCAGAAAGCATGGGAAATGATCTGGGGAATGACAGGCAATGCCATCTGACTGTAAACTCAGTAACATGACTTTTGAACCTCACTGTTCTTAATGAGTCCTTGCACACGTAATCTTTTTAATGAGCTCTAGGTCCTTCCCCACATTAAATGGTTCAGTTCAGGAATTTTTAGTTTTTGTTTACTATTTGGTGTTGTTTGTAAAAATACCTACCTTCTTAAAATTTAATTTTATTTAATGGTCTATTCATTTACTTTTTTAAAAAGACTTTATTTTTTAAGTAGCAGTTTTAAGTTCACAACAAAATTAAGAGAAAGGACCTGAGGTTTCCCATTACCCCCTGCTCTCACACATGTTTAGCTTCCCCCATTATCAACATCCTCTGTCAAATATCTAACCTTTTTAAGCTTCTAGTTGTATGATTTTTTTTTCCAATTTGTTATGGCATTTATCTTCCAACCTAAAACCTTCTCCAGAAGCAGTTAGTTCCCTTTGTCTCTGTTCTACCATGGCAATTCGTCTATGTTTCCATTGTGCCGTGTCTCATGCTGTATTATAATTGTATGTTTACATGCATCACTTTCTCTTGAGGACAATTTTTTTTTTAATTTTCTTTCAGTCAGTGCCAAGAATATTGTATAGCAGCCACAGCGCTGACCTTTCTAAACGTGTGGCAGAATATGGTCTTGCCTGATCTCAGAAAGCACCTAAATTAACAGAAATGGGAAAATCTTAGGTCCTACAATGCAGGGTCAGATAATAAGAATTGCATAATCTGAGGTGGAGGTTCAGAAATAAAGGGATCACACAATCAAAATTTTAAGTACCCAGAACCCTTAAAATGAGTCTGTATAATGCTGCTTTGCTAAGGAGCATAACTTTGTTCTATATGGAAGCATAGGTTATATCTGTGCACCTTCATGCCACTCCCACAGGGGATAGAAAAAATCTTGGGAAACTCCTTTTCAGATACTCTGCTCTGGCTGGTTCCTTTCCCCATGCTGACTGCCTGTCAGCACCACCACCCTAGTTATCCTACCTCCAAGAAACAGAAGGGTGCCCAGGGAGCTTTGTTCACTCTGATATAACTCTTTGTCTCTGTGGTTCTCCTATCATTTTGATGTTTGAGAAAGTTTGGACATAGAATTGGCCAATATCTATGAGTTTTTTCCTCAATTCCTCAAATCTAGTCCTTATCTTTTTAGACCTGGATCTAAGATAGAATTTAATGAATGAATTTGCCACAAAATCATAGTTTGATATTTTAATTCCCATCATATTCACAGGTTCTGACTCCAATCAAGGGGAGGGAATTACACAGGGAGTACACACCAAGGTGTGGGAATTTGGTGGGCCATTTTAGAATTCTGCCCACTACAATAAGCAAAGGAAAAATAAACTTGTGTTACAGTTTCTATATTAAGATTCTTTTGACTGCAAGTAGCTATATCAATTCTAAATAACTTAGGCTAAAAAAGAATTAATTGGACATATGCTAGACAATCTTACAGATTCCAAGGAAGAACTGGGCAACCAGCCATTGGGAGTAGGTTCTGGGAAAGTCCTAGAGACCTCAGTTAGTGGACCAATTCTTCAGTGAACCAAAGTAATTGTGCCTCTTAGTTCGAAAGCATAGTAAATTCCTGGGAGAAAATGTGTGGATAGGTGCCCACCCTAAATCAATCAAATACAACCTGGGATAGGGTCTCATACTATACATATAGTTATGGAACCCACTCCTCTATACTGGGAATAGTTATCAGAGAAACACTAATCACTGTGAACTATTCAACTACCCCAGTGGGAGTCTATGCCACAGTGAGGCAAAATGATGCAGTGTTGATGACATATATCAATAAGTTTTGTATAGCTAGCATGAAAAATGTCAGCCAGATAGAAATGATTAAAGTGTTATGTTGTTTAAGTTATATTAAAATACTTAAATTTTCAGTGTTATAAATTTGTCTATTTTGATTAAACTGTTGCATTTTAACTGATGCAATTTAAAGAGCATTAAACCACAGGTTATATAGTTTAACTATTTTCAATAGTTTTTAAATGTTTTTAAATGTTTCCAATAAGTAGGATATCTACCCTTCCTGCCTTGGAAGTTTGGAAGCGAGTGGGAAATATTCCCAGGTATTCCCACACCATGTCTCACTTGTGAGATGGACAGGTAGGGTTAGACTGGGTGGAAGTAATTTGAGAAAAGTTTTGACATTGTATGCTAACTACACCTGTCACTGGAAGACCCCCTTTGCCACCATACTTCAGCTTTTGACATAGGAGTGTTCGACATTGCAGTTTCTGATGTTCATAAGCAATACTGAAAAAATTATATATATTTTACTTTGCTGAGGCATGAATTGGAGCCACGTGTACTGGGAGACTGAGGTGGAGTAGTGAGACGCTTTGCCAGTGAGTGAGCGCTGCTGACCACACAGACCCTGATACATTTATTTAAACATTTATTTTGTCCCTACTACTGTTGTACATTTTATAAGATGAGAGGAATTAATTGCAATAGTGGTGTTCACCTTGGTTTCATTAAATTTCCAAGGTGTGTTTGTTTTTTAATATAATGATTTTATGTGCAGTTTAATATATATTTATATAATACTTAACAGATTATAAAGCACTTTTCTATATACTATCTCTCTTGATTCTCACATAACCCCTTAAGGCAGTCAGGTAAACTCTATTCAGAGGGAAGAAGTCAGAGGGCATTGGAACTGAGTGTTAGATTCTGGAACAGGATCCCTTGTCTTTTGACTTCTACCCCGTGCCTTTTCAATAAAAAGGTGCCTTTGTTTCTGTCTGAAATTGTGACTGCCAGTGAAAATAACAAAAGCCTAGCATTAGCATACCAGTGAGGTCTCAATAAATATTCAATGGGACTAGATGGCCATTTTTATTTTTTTCTCAATTGAGAGTCCAGGAATCTCTTAGTTAAATGTGGAATCATCCTAGTAATGTTTTTTCTCTTTGGGCTTTGTTCCTAGAAGCTCTTTGAAGCACAAACAAAATAGACTCATCCATTATAATTATTATTTATTTTTTAACATCTTTATTGGAGTATAATTGCTTTACATGGTTGTATTAGTTTCTGCTGTATAACAAAGTGAATCAGCTAGACATATACATATATCCCCATATCTCCTCCCTCTTGCATCTCCCTCCCACCCTCCCTATCCCACCCCTCTAGGTAGTCACAAAGCACTGAACTGATCCCCCTATGCTATGCGGCTACTTCCCACTAGCTCTCTGTTTTACAATTGGTAGTGTATATATGCCCATGCCTCTCTCTCACTTCTTCCCAGTTTACCCTTCCCCCTCCCCATGCCCTCAAGTTCATCCTCTATGTCTGCATCTTTATTCCTGTCCTGCCCCTAGGTTCTTCAGAATCTTTTATTTTCAATTCCATATATATGTGTTAGCATACGGTATTTGTTTTTCTCTTTCTGACTTACTTCACTCTGTATGACAGACTCTAGGTCCATTCACCTCATTACAAATAACCCAGTTTCATTTCTTTTTATGGCTGAATAATATTCCATTGTATATATGTGCCACATATTCTTTATCCATTCATCTGTCGATGGACACTTAGGTTGCTTCCATGTTCTGACTACTGTAAATAGAGCTGCAATGAACACTGGGGTGCATGTGTCTTTTTGAATTATGGTTTTCTTAGGGTATATGCCCAGTAGTGGGGTTGCTGGGTCGTATGGTAGTTCTATTTTTAGTTTTTTAACGAACGTCCATACTGTTCTCCATAGTGGCTGTATCAATTTACATTCCCACCAACAGTGCAAGAGGGTTCCCTTTTCTCCACACCCTCTCCAGCATTTATTGTTTGTAGATTTTTTTTTTTTTTTTTTTTTCGGCACGCGGGCCTCTCACTGTTGTGGCCTCTCCCATTGCGGAGCACAGGCTCCGGACGCGCGGGCTCAGCGGCCATGGCTCATGGGCCCAGCCGCTCCACGGTATGTGGGATCCTCCCAGACTGGGGCACGAACTCACGACCCCTGCATCGGCAGAAAGACTCTCAACCACTGCGCCACCAGGGAAGCCCTGCAGATTTGATTTTTTTATGATGGCCATTCTGACCAGTGTGAGGTGATACCTCATTGTAGTTTTGATTTCCATTTCTCTAATGATTAGTGATGTTGAGCATCCTTTCATGTGTTTGATGGCAATCTGTATATCCTCTTTGGAGAAATATCTATTTAGATCTTCTGCCCATTTTTGGATTGGGTTGTTTGTGTTTTTGATATTGAGCTGCACGAGCTGCTTGTATATTTTGGAGATTAATCCTTTGTCAGTTGCTTCATTTGCAAATATTTTCTCCCATTCTGAGGGTTGTCTTTTGGTCTTGTTTATGGTTTCCTTTGCTGTGCAAAAGCTTTTAAGTTTCATTAGGTCCCATTTGTTTATTTTTGTTTTTATTTCCCTTTCTCTAGGAGGTAGGTCTAAAAGGAACTTGCTGTGATTTATGTCATAGAATGTTTGTTCTAAGGTATGTTTCCTTATTCATTTTCATTTTGGTTTATCTGTCCATTGGTGAAAGTGGGGTTTTAAAGTCCCCTACTATGATTGTGTTACTGTCCATTTCTCTTTTTATGGCTATTAGCATTTACCTTATGTATTGAGGTGCTCCTATGTTGCGTGCATAAATATTTACAATTGTTATATCTTCTTCTTGGATTGATCCCTTGATCATTATGTAGTGTCCTCCTTTGTCTCTTGTAATAGTCTTTAAAGTCTATTTTGTCTGATATGAGAATTGCTACTTCAGATTTCTTTTGATTTCCATTTGCATGGAATATCTTTTTCCATCCCCTCACTTTCAGTCTGTATGTGTCCCTAGGTCTGAAGTGGGTCCTTTGGAGACAGCATATGTATGGGTCTTATTTTTGTATACATTCAGCCAGTGTATATCTTTTGGATGGAGCATTTAATCCATTTACATTTAAGGTAATTATCAATATGTATGTTCCTATTACCATTTTCTTAATCGTATTGGGTTTGTTTTTGTAGGTGTTTTCCTTCTCTGTGTTCCCTGCCTAGAGAAGTTCCTTTAGCATTTGTTGTAAAGCTGGTTTTGGTGGTGCTGAATTCTCTTAACTTTTTCTTGTCTGTAAAGGTTTTAATTACTCCATCGAATCTGAATGAGATCCTTGCCGGGTAGAATAATGTTGGTTGTAGGTTCTTCCCTTTCATCACTTTAAATATGTCCTGCCACTCCCTTCTGGCTTGCAGAGTTTCTGCAGAAAGATCAGCTGTTAACCTTATGGGGATTCCCTTGTGTGTTATTTGTTGCTTTTCCCTTGCTGCTTTTAATATTTTTTCTTTTTATTTAATTTTTGATAGTTTGATTACTGTGTGTCTTGGCGTGTTTCTCCTTGGATTTATCCTGTATGGAACTCTGCGCTTCCTGGACTTGATTGACTATTTTCTTTCCCATATTAGGGAAGTTTTCAACTATAATCTCTTCAAATATTTTCTCAGTCCCTTTCTTTTTCTCTTCTGCTTCTGTGACCCCTATAATTCGAATGTTGATGCATTTAATGTTGTCTCAGAGGTCTCTGAGATTGTCCTCAATTCTTTTCATTCTTTTTTTTCTTTATTCTGCTCTATGGTAGTTATTTCCACTATTTTATCTTCCAGGTTACTTATCCATTCTTCTGCCTCAGTTATTCTGCTGTTGATTCCTTCTAGAGAATGTTTAATTTCATTTATTGTGCTGTTCATCATTGTTTGTTTGCTCTTTAGTTCTTCTAGTTCCTTGTTAAACGTTTCTTGTATTTTCTCCATTCTATTTCCAAGATTTTGGATCATCTTTACTACCATTACTCTGAATTCTTTTTCAGGTAGACTTCCTATTTCCTCTTCATTTGCTTGGTCTGTGGGTTTTTACCTTGCTCCTTCATCTCCTGAGTATTTCTCTGTCTTCTAATTTTGCTTAACTTACTGTGTTTGGGGTCTCCTTTTCGCAGGCAGCAGGTTTGTAGTTCCTGTTGTTTTTGGTGTCTGCCCCCAGTGGCTAAGGTTGGTTTAGTGGGTTGTGTAGGCTTCCTGGTGGAGGGGACTGATACCTGTGTGTTGGTGGTTGAGGCTGGATCTTGTCTTTCTGGTGGGCAGGTCCACATCTGGTGTTGTGTTTTGGTGTGTCTGTGGCCTTATTATGATTTTAGGCAGCCTCTCTCCTAATGGGTGGGGCTGTGTTCCTGTCTTGCTAGTTGTTTGGCATGGGGTGTCCAGCACTGGAGTTTGTTGGTCGTTGAGTGGAGCTGGGTCTTAACATTGAGACGGAGATCTCTGCGAGAGCTCTTGCCGATTGATATTACGTGGAGCCAGGAGGTCTCTGGTGGTCCAATGTCCTGAAATCAGCTCTCCTACGTCAGGGGCTCAGGCCTGACACCCGGCCGGAGCACCAAGACCCTGTCAGCCACACAGTAGTTCTGTGATCTTGGACCAGGCAGTTAACTTCTCTGTGCCTCAGATTTCCTTTTGTGCAGCACCTCCTTGCCCCACAGGCCCAGTCAGGTGTGAGGGAAGGGTTGTCACTCACAGGCTTTGCAGGGAGGAAGCCCGTGAGGCTGGCTCAGGACGCTGATGCAGGACAGAATTGCGCATGCCTATAATCATTTTTTAATTTCTTTCCAATATGGGCATCAGGGAGAAAGGACACTGAGTGGTAGAAAAGAAGTGATACAGAGCTAGTGATGGGTGGGGCCTTGGGGAATCCCTGGGAGTCCAACAATGCAAGACACCAGTCTTAATTAACAGAAAAGTGAATTGTACCCAGTCATATACACAGTTTAGTTACATCTTCTTTTCCTTTGTTAAGTTCAAAAATACTGGACATGAGTATATATGTGTGGGGAAGTGATGTTAGTGACAAAGTGGGCTGGAAGGGGCAATGATAGATGATGGTCTTATATTGCCTTTTTTGACCTCAACAGTCTTCTGGGCTGATAGTTAGTCTTTTGACTCATAGCTGTGTTTTGCTAGTTGGTTGATGTGCCAGGTGTCATTTTTGTAAGTGAAAAACAAAATGAAAAATAAATGCAGCATACCTGTTTTGTATCCTTTAAAGATACAGTGATGACTTTTTAAATATAATGTTGCCCTAGGGCTCTGCATGGTCCTGAAAGTCTGCTATGTTCAAGACGTGTATAAAGCCCAAAGGCAATATTGCATGATTAAAGAAAAGATTTTTGCCAAGGCAATAAACATATGATGCTTTAGTGTCCTTCGTATTATCAATCCTTTGTATTAACATCCTTTCCTTCACCTTCTCTCTTTACCACCTGTGATACAGGTTTTGAATCACTACTCTCGAGGTGATTTTTTGTGATTTAGTGATAGTGTATCTTTGGTAATTTTTTCCACCTCTCTCTTTAATTGTTCATTCTTTCAATTTTTGAGTCTCCCTTTTTTCTACCAGAACAACCATTTTCCCAAGGTCTATTGAAGAGAAAGATTATCTTGTTACCGAATTAGCAATAAAATGCTAGTAATTTTAGGGAACTTTGCATTTAAAAGAGGAAGTGTAAACAACTTTTTTTTTTTTTGCGGTACGCGGGCCTCTCACTGTTGTGGCCTCTCCCGTTGTGGAGCACAGGCTCCGGACGCTCAGGCTCAGCGGCCATGGCTCATGGGCCCAGCTGCTCTGCGGCTTGTGGGATCTTCCCAGACCGGGGTACGAACCCGTGTCCCCTGAATCGGCAGGCGGACTCTCAACCACTGCGCCACCAGGGAAGCTCAATGTAAACAACTTTTGAATAAGGGAATTTTCTTGATCAATCAGTAGGTTTCACAGATGAGGAAGTGGGCTAAAAACTGGTCAGGAATTAACCCAGTTAGTAAAGGATACAGGTGAGATTTGTCTTCCTCCAAAATCTGATCTAACTTTACTGCCTAGCAATGCTGACCACAAAGGAAAGAATTTCTTATAGAGGGAATTCCTAATAATGAGAATTATGAAACTTTAAAGGATAGGGTTGTGAGGTCTTGCAAAGAACTCTCAGACCTCATTGTATTTATTTTGCTCAAGGAAAACCTTACTGCCCAGAACGAACTTCGGTAAAAAGTAAACCCTGCTTTCTTCTCTTTGTTAGGGTAGGCTCGTTGAGGGAAAAAAAAAAAAAAAAAAAAGGTAGCAGCGAGAGGGAAGTAGAGCAACATCAGTTCTGTGCTGTCCTAAGCTCTTCAGTTTCTCCCTGCACACAGGTACAGATCTATGTTTACCACAGTCTGGAGAGAGTATGTCTGGTCATGCTCAGAATGGGAGAGCATAAAATAATCTACCATTTATCTCTCTGAGGGTTGTAGAATCACTCTTAACCTGCCCACTAATATGGATAGGGCTCAGTAGGGATGAGTGGTGGGGATGAAGCTATGTGTACAATGCTTAAGATGGGGAGTCTGGTATCAGTCAGACCCAGGTTTGAGGCCTGACTTTGCCATTTATCAACTATGGAACTTCAGGCAAGTTAATTACCATCTTCACTCAAGAGATGAGATAACATCAGGGCCTACCTACCTCCTGGGCTTGATGGGTGGATCAAATGAAATAGAATATAGTATGTCAAACATTTATTGAACACTTCCTCTAGGAAGAGTTCAATAAATGTTAGCAAATTTTAAAATGCTAATTTAAATAACTCCTGTATGAGTTCTATGTAATTGTTCCTTTCTGTCATTGCACTAATGGTGTGGTCTGCTACTAAATGATATGCCCTGATGAAAGAGAGAAAAGAAGAAGGGATATGTGTGGGGGAGAGAAGGGTAAACCTGGCTAAATAGCCCACAGATGCTAATATAACCCGAAGCTTCGAAAAAGCCCTGGATACCCTTCTCTCAGAACATAACCTGTGAAACAAGTCCTGCTCAGCTCTGCTCTAGGAAGGCAAATGTGCCATTTCCTGCAGTCCTGGCTGTGTGCTTTGTTGTAGGGTTAGCCTGGCCCCCACTTTGCTTGTCTTTGCAGGGCTGTCATTGTGTGATTCATAACTCAATATGAACCACAGATGAGGGAGGAGTGAATAGGGGAATTTTCTTTCATGTGACATAAAGTAACTGGGATCAGGGCTTTTCTACAGAAGCATTAATTACCCTTGTCAGTCTAACCAAGAAGAAATTTTACTTCAACCAAAGATCATGCTATTTCATTGGCATACAGTGAATGTGCAATGAAAGCTTTACCATTTATCCATGAGTATAATACATTTAGAGTCTCTTGTGATTTATGATTTTCCCCCTTTCTGTTTAAACTAATATGGTATCTATTAATAATAAGCACCCAATTCCAGAATGTGAGACAGAAAGAAGTTTATTGGTGACAAGACCAGATTAGCAGTGTGAAAGTTAAGTTTTTTCAGACTTCTCAGTTCATTACTTCTCTTACCCTTTTTTTCTTCACCTGTTTTTCCCTTTATTGATTGTGGAAACTAATTGAATATTAGAATTAGAAAGAGCCCAAGAGATCATCTAATCTATTTTAAGGAAAAATTGTGAAAGACTAAAATTTGATGAGCTCCCTGTTTGATTCTTATCTTTGCTAAGCATACTTTACAACTCTGCCAAGATAAAAGTTAATTTATAAAAAACTGATAGCAATGCAAATAGTACCTATTTATAGAAATGCATCTGGTAGAGTGCAGTTAATTATCACTCTATGGATATAGATCAGTTTTACTAGTTTTACATTTGTAAATTCAGCATTCCTTACTGACTACAATTGTGTGGCACTTTGCATTCTCTTTTGAACCAGTTGTAATATCTTCTTGGGTCCTTCATTAAAATCTTGGACATGTGTTCATTTTACATATGTGCGAGTAACATGATTTTGTCTTTTTAAAAAATGATGCTTTAACACTCCAGATGATGAAAGAAAAAAAGAGAAAGGGAATTACACAAACTCTTTGTCATTGTTTGACTCAAATCCATGTCTCCTGACCTTGATTCCAGAAACTGAAATTTATACCATGAGCTCTTCCCCAATCTACTTGCATGTATTCTATACTTCCTCACATTTTCTTGGTCCTTCAAAATCAGACCATGTCTCCAGAGTACAATTAATTGATAGCTTCAATATCTACTTGGTACATACATATCATTTTCCCCCCCAATCAGATGTGTAGAAATTACTTTGCAAAAGGTGGTGAAGATGCTAACTATGGTATATGCTCTGAGGAACTACTGAGATCCTCTCTGCTTCCTTCTCCACACCCCTTTCCCTGACTACTCAAAATGCATCTCCTCATCTGACTCTCACTGACAGTTGGGTGACTACTAACACAGCATCATTTATTTTAACAAAGGGAAGTGATCCTAAATAAAACACAAATATACCTGGAGGAGTAAATATAATATTTAATACAGATGAGTTCATTGAATTATTTCCAGTTTGAACTCTAGATGAAGGATGGTTGATAAAAAGAAGACTGGTTTAAAGGATGTGGACATTTAGTGTTTTGAGGGAGAGGCTTATTCTGTCACACTCATCATCTTATGATATCTGTTTATATAGTTTTGGTATTTGAAAGAACTGGTTCTACTCTTATGTCGCTTGACTCCTTAATCATTGTGCCTCTACTTTCCATGTACTTCTCCCTTCACACAGGTTAAACTTAGTGGTGAGAGGTTTCCTGAGACTGAAGGTGATGACTGTTGGAACCTCTGAAATTTATATCTGAGAATTTCAAATTAGTTTTCAAAGTCATATTTTTCTACAGCTCGCAGGGGTTATACATTTTATACATTTCTCTCTTTTAACCTATTCAGCATTAAGACCCCAGGTTTTCATCTAGTCATTGAGACAGATATCTACCAGGTTACTTAAACTCAGTTATAATCTTCTCTATTCATACATGGGCAAATATTAATGAAGTTTCACATAATATGGTATTATAAAACATACTATGGAGGTACTTAATTTGTACAGACACTTGCTCTCTGGATATTCTTAAACTCTAGTGAATACCTACTTTTCTATATCTCAGGGGCATCCTTAAATTTCTTAATTAACTTCCTTCCACCTCTTCTTTCTTCCTTCCTTCCTTTTTCTTTTTTTCCTTTTCTCCCTCCTTTCTTCCTTCCTTCATTCCCTCACTAAGTACTTACTAAATTCCCAATATGTCTCCAGCACTTTGCTAGGCACCATGGAATGTGCTATATCATCTGAATTAAACATTTTCTAGGTCAAAGTTTTAGAGGTTATATGAACTTAGAATGTACAAAAAGCTCATTTCTTCCTGGAGATGATTTTTGTTTGTTTTTGTAGGGAGACATGAAGAATGTTGTTTGAAATTTCTACCATTTAGAAAATTTAGACAGAAAGGCCAACTTTAGGTTGGCTCATGACAAAATGTAATCTTTCAGCATGGTTAATGAGCACTTTTTTTGGTACATATTTTTTAAATATCAATGACTATGAAGATAGTAATAGTTATATACATTCTGAACATTTTCTATGTCAGTCCTCAATAAGGCATTTTATATATGGTTGGCATGATCAAACTTAGTCTGGGACCCAGAGATAATGTCCTTAACTAGGCAAAAGGAAATCATATGCAATGATAGAAGCAAGAAATTCAATTGAACAGGCACTTCTAAGTGATTATCTTCTAGAAGTGAGAAAGAACCTCTAAAATTGATATTTAGATAAGAAGTTTTTCAAGCCAGGGCTCAAACTGACCAATATCAACTCTATTGAACTCTTACTTTTCCTTTTCCTTCTTCATTCTGAGTAGTTCAACATTACTTCAAAATTGACCTTTGGAAAACCTTCCTTGAATTTTATGTTTGTGTGAAATTCCCCTTTATTAAACTGTTTCATGTGATAAGATGTAAGAATAAGTCCTGCTGGATATGGAGAAATTGTAACCCTCACACATTGCTGGTGGGAGTGTAAAATAGTGCAATTGGAAAACAGTTTTGGCAGCTCCTTAAAATGTCAAACGTAGATTTACCATATGACTCAGCAATTCCACTCCTAAGTCTAAGCCCAGAGAAGTGAAAACATATGTTCACACAAAACTCTTGTACATGAATGTTCATAGCAGCATTATTTATGATAGCCCGAAAGTAGAAACAACCCAAATATCCATCAACTGATGAATGGATACATAAAATGGAGTATATTCATGTAAGGGAATATTTTGACAATTAAAATGGAATGAATATTTGGTACATGCTACTATATGAATACACCTTGAAAATATTGTACAAAGTGAAAGAAACCAGTCACAAAAGACTGCATATTGTGTGATTCCATTTATATGAAATTTCCCAAAGAGGCAAATCCATAGAAAGAGAAAATAAATTAGTTGTTGCCCAGGGCTGGGGTTGGGAGTAAATGGGTGATTGCTAATGGGTAAGAAGTTCCTCTGGGGACTAATGAAAATGTTCTGGAATTAGATTTTGGTGATGGCTACACAATTCTGTAAATATATTAAAGCTACTAGAATTGCGTATGCTTTAAATGTTTAAATGGTGAATTTTATGGTATGTGAGTTACATATCAATAGAGCTGTTTAAAAAAAAAACCTTTCAGGAAAATATGCTTAAATGTAAAAAAAAATCCTATAGTACATGGATTTCCTTCTGTACCAGAGCCAAGAATAGTACCATATATGTGAGGAAACTGAATAAATATTATTGATCTGGCTAGCTGGAAGTTTGAATTTGAGCTCTTGCCAAATTCTAGGTGGTTATTTCAAGGAGAGATTGGGAAATTCAGTAAGGGCTGTGGAGAACCACTAACAGTTACTGGCTGTGACTGCTGGCTTTTGTTTTCTATTCCTTGAGAAATGACAGCAATGATGTTCCACAGTGGGGCATGGTGTGTGTGTCTGTGTGTCTGTGTGTCTGTGTGTGAGAAAGAGAGAGAAAGAGCCTGACACATAAGGGTACATTATTTTTTTATTACTGGTGTTATCATTACCTTTATCTAGGAGAGCACAGCTTCAGTGCCAGATGTCACATTTGGGACTTGTGTTTAGGGTAGGGAATATGTTAAAATAGCCACAGAGACACTTGGCCTTCAGCTCTCCTGTATTTAAAAAATTTTCTTCTTTGTCTCAGCAAATTATTACTTTAGTGAAATGAATTTTTTCTTTCTGAATTTTCAAAGTGTAAGTTTTTACACTACAGTACTTGGTTTTGAAAGGATTTTTTTAGGAACACCTTTTTTGAAAAATTGAGGGTTACTGAGGTGAAGTACAAAATTAATTGAAAGTTGTGTGAATTTAAAAGCAACTGCATTTAGTTATTTTTAAGAGTGAAAGAATCATCAGTTTAAATGCCAAGAACAAGGCTCTAATTAGATAATGCAATCAGTGGCAAAAATACCCTTCTGAGATAAAGAGACTTTAGGGACTCAGTGAAGGAGCCAGGTGTAAAAGGAGAGAGAATTCGAGGTTAAAAATTATAGAGAGAAAGGCAGAGAATAAGACCAGTGCTCCCCAACGTGCTGTGTTAAAAAGCTAGCACATTTAATAAAACTGCTAATTAGTTTAAAGCTTAAAAAACACAAATATTTGAAGCATATGTGGATTTAAAAACTCTATTGTTTTTCAAAGAGAAATCAAACCTTTATTCAAGAATGTAGTATGTGTTGTTAACATATTTTTAGAACACAACTGTGGACACAAACGGAATTATTGTATGTTTTCTACATCAGAAGTCTAAATAATTTTCTATTTTAAAATTCTAAGATAAACATATTTTCATATTATAATATTCCTGAAGTTTAAAAAAGTTGTATTGAGAAATGGTAGAATTTTCTTTTTTCTTTTTTCCTTGTTTTCTGAAAAGCTGCTATCAAAATAAGGGTGCTATTCAATGGCATCAGAGAATTAAGAAAATTGGTAAATGTAGTGTTACATTATGGCTACAAAATGGAAGTTCCCATAATTAAGCTAGACTTCATTAGACAAAGAAGTGTACTAGAAATATGGACCATTACAAGTCAGGAAGCTAAATTGTGTTACCACCTGTGGTGGCACATTAGGATGTGTTTAATTGCAAAACGCTGGGATGTATTTAACGTCCATTCACATTCTGAACCATGTAGAATTGTGTTGTCTAATATTTGTGGCTATTTACATTAATTGCAATTAAATACAATTAAACATGTAGTTTCTCAGTCACATCAGCCATGTAGGGCTAGTGGTTACTGTATTTTACAGTGCAAATACAGAATATTTATATCATCTCAGAAGGCTCTGTTGGATAGTGCTAACATACAAAGCTACCAAAAAGATATTTGTTTTTGCTAATGGACTGACTTTAGATCTAAGTTGATTGGTTTAGGTTACTAATAAGGCAGAATTTTGACAGCAACCTTGGGCTTTAATTTCACATAGAATTTTCTCTTCAGTGGCCATAGAAGTGTCCTTTAAGCATATCCAGAAGCATCATCGACATGTGTTAATAGACTCAGGGACTGGGTGAGACAGTATAAAATAATCATTCAATCATTTATTCATTCAGCAAATACTCATTGAGCACCTACTATGTTCTGGGCTTACGTTCACTCATGCTAGATCCACATGGTACAAAAAGGAAGACACTGTCCTTGGCCTAAAGAAACTGTATCATAGGAGACCGAATTAAGTCAGGGCTTAATTGTGGCGCTAACAATAGAGGTGGAGTCTGTGGAAACACCGTGAAAGGAATTGGGTACCAAAGGGAAATAATTGCAAATCCTACTTTATTTTTTTTCAAAGCGGTTTGTGACACTTAAAAAGAAGGTGGGTTCCCTGGCAATAAGGGAGAAGAATTACATGGAATACTTCTCTTTTATCCCCCACAGAATCCAGCATAATCCTAAATTCATAATAGATGGTCAGTATATCAACTGAATAATTTAGCAAGTACCAATCACTTAACTGTTTTTAGATCTTTAGAGGAGTTTTCTTAAAATAGCTATCTGTTTTAAAAAGTAATTAAAAAAAAAAAAAGACAACCAACCAACCAACCAAAGGAGGATCATGTCAGGGTGACTCCTAGAAGTGCAGGGTGGTTATGTGAGCAGAAGTTAAGGCAAACATAACTTTCTTAAATTTCAGTGTATTTTTTAAAATTAATTAATTAATTTTTTTTTGGCTATGTTGGGTCTTCGTTTCTCTGCGAAGGCTTTCTCTAGTTGAGGCAAGCAGGGGCCACTCTTCATCGCGGTGCACGGGCCTCTCACTATCGCAGCCTCTCCTTTTGTGGAGCACAGGCTTCAGACGCGCAGGCTCAGTAGTTGTGGCTCACGGGCCTAGTCGCTCCGCGGCATGTGGGATCTTCCCAGACCAGGGCTCGAACCTGTGTCCCCTGCATTAGCAGGCATATTCTCAACCACTGAGCCACCAGGGAAGCCCTCAATGTATTTTAAATTTACCCTTATTTAATATCAACCAAAAGGGCCTTATAGATATCAACTACAGAGGTTCATTTTTTTTTCCTGATAATTTATGATAAACTATAGATGATTGGCAGGGACTATAATAAGAGGTCTGAGCACTACCTACTGGGTTGGAAGTAGTGTGGACTTGGTAATATTGAAACCTGCTAAAGAAAAAAAGAGTCAGGAACCAGGAAGATGTGTGTAGATGAACAGTTGTGGTGAACAGTAGGGTGAGCATCAGCTCTCCTGAAAATATTTATGGATTGGGCAGTTCCAAACAATCATTTTATTCTCATAGTTACCACCAGATGGATTGCCCAGTTCCTCCTACTTTGTATTAAACAACATGTCTAATAAATATTCAACACTTTAGCACATGCAAACTGTACTTGTTGAGCCTCCCTAACAACCACTAATGAGGACATTAGCTTTCAATTAACTGTGTAAAGCTTTGGGTTTGGACTAGAACATTCATTCAGCACAGACATCAATTTGTAGATCGTTATAGGACATTAGTTGGTTGCTAGACAACCACATGTCCCAGCAGATTTTAGGCTGACCTCCAATGATAAGCAAGGATTTCAATGCTTAAATTGTGTCTTATTGTCTCTTCCACCTGGACTAGTCTAACAATTCTTCAAGACTTACCAGGCAAAGATTTAGGGGAAGCAAATGCTAACTTCAAATGATGAAATAAAGTATGAAAAAGTAGAATATTTCTCTTGAATTCACAGGTAGAAATGTTAGTGTAGCTTGACACTGGTGACAATCTCAGCCAAACTGCTAAGAGGACTGCCACAGAGTATCAGGTATAATTTTACAGATTAATTTTAGTGTCTTCTTTGGATTTACTAGAGTTTCATGATTATTATACTACTATTTTAATAAAAATTTTCTATGAGGAATATGATTTACAAATGTTTTCCATAGTTTTGTCTCATTATATACAAGTATTTTCCATATATATGCCTGTGATATTATAATGGAACCAATGTGAAAAGTAGAACATAAATATTACTTTGCAAAAGCAAATTGTTCTCCCTCAATGATCTACTATTTAGTTGTGTTCTACAAGTAATCTTTAATAAGCAGATCTCCCAGATTGTGTAAAATGGCCACAAGACAGAGCTGACAAGTTGGAAAGGGGCAAATAAGTTGATTTGTATGTCTTACACATTTGAGTCAGGTTTGCAAATTTTGTGAGGCTTGTCTATGGAGTGCTGGTCATGGTTGTGGCCTCTGGGATTATTCTACAGTTTACATTATATTCATTCCATGAAGCAGGATATAGGCCCTTTCTGTTCCTTCCCTGTCGTTAAAGGTTGAATCATATTTCTCCAAAACTCATATGTTGAAGTGTTAACCCCCTAGTATCTCAGGATGTGGCCTTATTTGAAAATAGGGTTGTTGCAGATGTAATTAGTTAAGATGATGTCATGCTGGAGTAGGGTGGAGCCCTAGTCCAATATGACTGGTGTCCTTATAAAAGAGGGAAATTTGGGTACAGATATGCACACAGGGAGAACGTCATGTGAAGGCAGAGATCAGGGTGATGCTTCCCTAGGCCAAGGAACACCAAAGATTGCCAGAAAACCACCAGAGCAAGTTTAGAGGCATAGAACAGATTCTTTTCCATAGCCCTTGGAAGGAAGCAACTCTGCTGACACTTTGATCTTCATCTAGACTCCAGAACTGTCAGATGATAAGTTTCTGTTGTTTAAGCCACCCAATTTTAGGTATTTTCTTGTGGCAGACCTAGCAAATTAATACACCTGTAGTAGTAAAGTAAGCAGATGTGTATTCATTTTCTGAGGTAGTCAGTTCTACCAAATATCCTGCACTGAGGTAAAGCTTCAGGCTACTGGCCATAGAACACTTTCAAAATGTAGAGGGGATAGAATCAATAGACTTAGATGCTGCTGAAAATTCATTTGTGTCCTCCATCAATAATACAGCCCTGTGGCTGATCCATATCAACTTCATTCCAGCAAGTGATTTTCAATGATATCAAAAGAAGCCACCCACTGTATTCATTTTCAGAAGCATGTGTCAGCACTCCCTGAAACCCACACTGATCTCTTTCCAATACCCTCCCCTGCTTTGAGGAAGCAGAGAAGGACCTGATAAAAGCCCAATTAAAAAGATTTGCCATTGACTGGGGCACTTTTCTGGATATAACTGAAAGTGTCTCATACATCTTCAGTCCATTAGTGTAAGCCACACCTGCCGGAGGCTCATCGGCAATTAAAAGTTACAAGATACTGAATGTCCCCAGTGAGTCCTGTAAGGTAAGAGATAAACACACACTGAACTGGAAAAGTGCAGTGCATTATGATGCTCTTCACATTTGGTTCAAGGCCCTGGTTGAGCTCTATGGCCATTAATACCAGTATTTCTATCTGGGACTGGTCTCCTTTGAAGCAGTTTCCTAAAACTGTTCATCACATGTAGTAAGCACTTAGAAAAATCTATTGATAGAATCAATGAAGGGATAAATAAATAGAACTAATGCCCTAGAGGTGGGTTCTGGATTCACCCCTAAGCTCTACCTCTGTTTCTTTTTAAGAGCCCTTGACTGGGCATTAGCACTGTGTGATCACAATGTCTTACACACTGATAAAATAAAGTTCCTATATCTCCTTGCCACAGGCTTGTCCTATTGCTACACCTCTTATCTATTATTCAGCATCAAGTTGTACCTCATTCCTCAAAGTGTATCAAAATCCACCTAGCTCATGGTCCATTTGGCAGATATTACTGACCATGTGTTTACTCAGTTGTAAAAATAAGTTTTATACGTTGATCAAAATTTGGTGAACACATAAGCTGCAGCACAGATTGAGGAAAACTAATTTATTTGTTGGGATTTAGATTCATTTAATCTCCCCAAAGGACCCCTAGAACCCCTTCAGTTTACGTTATTAATTAACCACTCTAATCGTTGCCATATGTGTATTCAGATATCAGCATAAGCACACACACTCAGCATCATTCTCTACACTAAGGCAGCAGCAATGGAGACTAGAGTTCAGAATTCACAACGGAGATTCCCAGTGAAAGGGCTGTAGTGAATGAGCAGACACGTAAGGCCAGCAATTTTTGGCTGGTTATTCTACTAAGAAGGCTATGATTAGTCAAAATGCATCTGGCTATTTCCTCTCCTGATTTAGACAGCTGGATTTCTTATAATTCCCTTCTTTGACATTGTGAATGATAGTGCCCTGTCATTTAAAGGACAGGGAGTGATATAGATTTATGGGAAGATAGAGGTCAAGTTCTGTTAGCCTTTGAACACAACAAAGATGGCACTGATGACCCATCATCAATGCATATGTTTACCCTTGTTTATCCAGTGGTCAGGATGGGTTTCTACTTATCTAGTTTACACGTTCTCATTTGGTATCTTTTTAAAACACACTTTGGATCTATAAGGCTCTAGCCTGAATTTGGATAATAGAAGAGGGCAGGCTTTGGCATAGATTAAGGCCAACACAAGGTAATGATCAGCCTTATGGCCTTGGCCTTATCAGCATGATGGTCTCATCTGAGAGAAGCATGAAAAGTGGAAAAACCATGGTTTTCAGAGTCAGACATACCTGGAGTGGTATGTCTGCTATTCACAAGCCAATTCTCATTGAAAACTTATTAAAACTCTCTCAGAAACGCAATTTCCTTTGATTTAAACTCAGGCTAGTAATAGTACCTTCCTCCCATATTTGTGTATTTGTGTGTGTGTGTGTGTATGTGTATCATGACACAGCCTATGTTACATAGAATAATATATTGGAAAGTATCTGCCATAGTGCCTGGCACCAAGCAGGTGTTCAATTGCTAATCCCCTTTTCTTCTTTCTCTTTAACCAAACCAGGATGCTGGAAATGTTCTCTCTGACTCATAGCCCTGCTTGCAAAACACTGCCCCCTTTAGATCAGAAACACATAAACAAATAAATATCTGATTTGGACAAATTCTTTTTAAATCAATAAAAATAAACTTCACCTTTCGGAGACCTTTAACTGCTCGACAATAAAGACCCAGTTGTTTTTTTCACCACTGCATAATTGTTACAGTGTGATCTGGAAGAGAGGTGGGGACTTTGCCAAAATACAAATGTTGTAGACGGTTTGAGTGCATGAATAATGCATATCCAGTAACTACCTGTCTACTAGAAAAATGTCATTTTTAAGACCATGATTTTGGGAATAATCAGAAGATACAGGTTTTGATAATGAATAGACCTCTTCCCAATTCAATGTATATCATGTTATAGTCCCTCTTACTCGATCTTGTACATTTCTTTGTTAGCAAAATAGAGATCACTTCATACGTAGTAAGACATTGGCACAGGTGTTTGTCAAGAGAAGGAGCTTGTTTATGTCACTTTTGTCTGTATTTAGACAGAAGACCCTCAAGGATCTTGTGCTGTTTTGTAATCTTTCCTCTTACTTGACATAGTGCTGGCCACAAAGGAAGTAAATTCTCAGTGATTAGAACTGAATGAGTCAGAACACAGAATTATGGCCAAGAATAAAAGAGCAGGATGAGTCAGAGAGGAGTGAGAGGAGCCAGGGTTTGAATAGGGAAGTAGGAGGAAGAGAAAGGAGAAACTAATGTGTAGAGATAGCAACTGCTCTGGGGATGGAAGCTGTTTGGAGAAGCAGACCTACTAGAATCCGACAATCCATGTCTGAAACATCAGCCAAAAAATTCCTATCTTATACTGTCCTGTGAAAGTAGAGAAGGACCTAATTGTACATATTTGGCTCTTCATATTAGTCTCCTCACCTCCTTCTTGTATTGGCTCAAATATCAACTTACCAATTAGTTCTTCTCTGACAACCCCACCCCCCAATCTATTCTTGCATTCCTTATACATTTCATTATGTTTATGTTTTTCTCCATAGCACTTATCATCATTCAACATACTATATATTACTTATATCTCCTTTATAATATTGGCTCTATAATTGCAGGAATTTTCCCCCTACTGTTATATGTTTAGCATATAAAACGTGTCTGGCACCTAATAGAGGCTCAACATTTGTTGAGTAGGTGAAAGAATGAACTAATGAATGGATGGATAAATTGAGTGTCTACTGCATTCCTGCTACTGTGCTAAGTGGATACTGGGGACATAAAGACAATAAGGCAATCTCCTTGCCCTCAAAGTGTGTGTAAAGGCAGACAATGAAAGTGATAGTCTCCAAAAATTATTATTCATGTCCTGAGCATTTTGGTAGAGGTAAGTGTGGGTTTCTGTGGGAACACAGAGAAAAGACCTCTAACCCTGGCTTAATTAGGAAACGAGAGGCTCCAGGAAGTGTTCCTTGAATGAGTGGTCTGAACTGGGACCTGGAGAATGGGTACAAGTTAGCTGGATTCTAAGGAAAGCAAAGGCCCTAATCAAGCAATATATGTCTTGAGTGCGTACAATTGTACTTTGAAAGGTTAAATACAGTGATCAATTAACCAAAGCTATAACTGGTTTATGCATAATTCTTACCACGCAGACCTTAATAGGCAAGGAGAGACTGGCCATTAGAGCTGTGATAGAATGATAGCTTCTGAAGCTGAGCATTAAAGATGAAGCCCTAGATTAGTCACCCCCAAATAAGGCAGATGCCAAAAGGCAATAAGAAATCAAAGAAGGTAATAAGCATCCCATTTCCCTTCTTAGAGAATACATTAGGAATTTTTATACTTAAATGAAGCGATTATCTAATTCAGTTTGGATAGAGCAAACCTATACAAATTTTGATGTCCAATACCATAAAGATACCAGCTACATAAGAAAAAAGAACATCTACTTTGAGCCCATGGTGTACTGGAGCCAACTATTCAGCTCACAAGAGCCAGTTCTTAAACTTTCAGAAATCCTGAGCCAGTTGTTAAACATCCATTACTAAATTATATAAACTTTCAATTAAATAAATTATATTAAAACAAAGATGATAAGGACTCCAAACATGTTTTACTGCATTTTACTATTAGCTCTGCTCTTGAGCAGATTTATATTTATATTTATATTTATATTTATATTTATATTTATTATGGTAGAAACACTTTGGAATGAAGTGATGCACAATCTCTTCCCAAAACCCTGAATTCAGTGATGATGTGTTGGTAGCTAGAAGTCAGCCATGTTTGGAGTATTTACTGCATGGAAATTGGCACACATTAGGAATCATGTGCCCCCACCCCGTCCAGAGAGCTAGTCATTAAACATTTTCTTACACATCACTGCTTTGAACCTAGCGACCTAATAGCTTGATGGTCTGAGGGCTGAGTTTGTCAGGTTCAGCCCACAGAGTAGACCTTTGTCATAACTACAGTTGTTCAATACCCTTTAAATGCTTTTTTTTATATTTTGGTAATTTCCTGAGGTGTATTAGAGTCCAAAATGCCTCCCCCACCTCCCTTGCCACTAGACACAGGTGTGTGACCTAAGAAGAGGGTGCTGCTTGGAATCTTTGCTGCTGGCAGTGTTGGTGGAGTGTGGGGGAAGGGTATGAAGCATCAGGGGCAGTAGTGGAGCTGCTCCTATGATGGCCTCTGGGTCTCCTAGGCTGTGAGAACTGTGCTGTCTTCTTGTGCCATGTGATGGGTAGATCACACGTTCAAAGAACTGCACAAGTGACGTGGCTCTTATTCAGGGCTTATCAACCTCAGAACTGAGCCTCAGCCTGATTTTCTGGCTGTGTGTTTCTGGAGATCCTGTGATCTTCCTCTTTCATCAATTTATCTTCAGCTTGAAGTAACTAGAAGGTTTCTGAGGTTTCAAGCAAAGGACCCATTAATGTAGCAGCTTATTTCTATTTTAGTACACCATAAATGAAACTATAATTGTTAAACTTTGACATTATAGAACAAAAATATAATTATATGACATAGATTAAAATCTTTACTGCCAATTTATGTTTCTATAAAAATGTTGAAAAATGTAGAAGTACTTATTACCCATGACTCATCACTACTAACACAATATTTCTTCCTTTCTCTTTTTTGTGTGCAGTATGTCTTAATAAGAGCAAGCTCACACTGTTTATATTATATTGCATTATAGTACATTAGTGGCATTAGTTATATGTATTTAATAAGCACTACCTGCATTTGTCGTTCTAAATCAAAATTGTATTAATTTCTCAATTTAGATATAATTTATATGAGGACTTTCTTTTGAATCTGTTTCTTCTGAAGCTTTGCTAATTTCAGATTTGGGAAGAGAGAGTCTGATATTCTGGAACAAGCATGGCCTTTGAAATTCATTTATTCATTCATTTATTTAATAAATGATTGTTGATTATATACCATGTACAAGCCACTGTTGGTAAGTGATAGAGATACAGTAGTGAGTACATAGACAAAAATTCTCACCTTCAAGGAGCCTATACTTTGATGGGGGAGATAGACAATACAGCTAATGAGTAAGTACATTAGAGAGTATGGTAAAGGTGATAAGGTACTATGGAGAAAGGTAAAACTGAGCAGGAAAGATGGGAAATGCTGGGGGTAAGGAAGGTATGTACAATTCTAACTAAGGTAGTTAAAGTAGGACTTGCTTGTTTGCAATCCCACTTCTGGGCATATATCTGGAGAAAACCATAATTGGAAAAGATACATGCACCCCAGTGTTCACTGAAGCACTATTTACAATAGCCATGACATGGAAGCAACCTAAATGTCCATTGACAGATGAATGGATAAAGAAGATATGGTACATATATATGCACAATGGAATATTACTTAGCCATAAAAAAGAATGAAATGATGCCATTTGCAGCAACATGGATGGACCTAGAGATTATCATACCAAGTAAAATAAGTCAGAGAAAGACAAATATCATATGATATCACTTATATGTGGAATCTAAAAAAATGATACAAATGAACTTATCTACAAAACAGAAACAGACTCACAGACTTAGAAAACAAACTTATGATTACCAAAGGGGAAAGATGGGTGTGGGAGGAGGGATAAATTAGGAGGTTGGGATTAACATGAACACACTACTATATATAAAATGGATAATCAACAAGGACCTACTGTATAACACAGGGAACTCTACTCAATACTCTGTAATAATCTATATGGGAAAAGAATGTGAAAAAGAATAGATATATGTATATGTATAACTGAATCACTTTGTTGTACATCTGAAACTACCACAACATTGTAAATCAACTATACCCCAATATAAGATAAAAAAATTTTTAAATAATAATAAAATAGCACTCACTGATAACATGACAATTGAGCCAGGACTTAAAGGTGAAGGAGTTGCTGGGGAAGAGCCTTCCAGGCAGAGAGAGGAGCTAGTGGAAAGGCCTGGGGTAGGATCTTATCTGTAGTATTTGAGGAACACTGAGGAAGCCAGTGTGGCTGAAGTAGAATGAGCAAGGGGGAGAGTAGTAGTAGATAAAGGTGAAAGAGATGAAGGGGGGAGTTTGGATCATTTAGGATTGTTGACCACTACAAGGAGTACAGTTTTTACATTGAGTGAAATGGGAAGACATTGGATTATTTTGAGCCAGAAGAGAAACATGATTTCAATTATGTTTTAAAAGTATCACTCTGACTTCTGCTATTCAAAGTGTTGTCTGTGAACCAGGAACATGGGCATCTCCGGGAGCATGTTAGAAATGGAGACTTTCAGGCCCCACCCCAGATCTGCTAAACCATAATCTGTCTTTGACAAGATCCCCAAGTGATGTGTATGCACAATACAGCTTGAGAAACAGTAATGCAGACTGAGGTGGAGGGTAAGAGACACATCCAGGGAGCAGTAAGAGGCTCTTTCTTGCTATACTCCTGGTAGGAGATGATAATAGCATGGGTCAGGGTAGTGTCAGTGGAGGTGGAGAGAAGAAAAACTGAATGTGGGTGGTAAGCGGAAGGCCAAACCAAGAATGACTTTATAGTTTTTGGCCAATACAAGTGGAAGGATGGGGCTCTCATTACCTGAGTTGGGGAAAGAAAACAAGTGGAGAAGATTTCGTCAAATTATGTTTGAGATGTGTGAAGGTTAATTATTTCTGTTGACTTGGAGAGTGTTTTTGGATGAGATTAACATTTAAATTGGTAAACTTTGAGTAAAGCAGATTGTTCTCCATAATGTGGGTAGGTTTCATCCAATTAGTTGAAGGCCTGAATAAAACAAAAAGACTGGCTTCCCCCAGCAGGAAGGAATTCTCCAGCAGACTGCCTTTGGACTTCATCTTTATCTGTACAATTGGCTCTCCTGGGTCTCTGCCTGTCAGCCCACAGTGCAGATTTGGATTTGCCAGCCTCCACAATTATCTGAGCCAATTTACCAATTCCTTATAGTAAATTTTATATATAAAATAAAAGGTTTTGTATATAAATAAGGTTTTCCTGTTGGTTCTGTTACTCTGGAGAGTCCTAACTAATACAAGATGTTAAATAGTTATGTAAGTTTAAAGTTTGGGAGAGACCAAGTCTCTGGACAAAAAAAAAAAATTGAGAATCACCAGCATAATCTAAAGTCATTGTATTAAATACAGTTACTAAGGAAGTGAGGTAGATAGAGAAGGGAGAAAGCCAAAAGGACTAAATTTGGGGCCCTCCAATGTTAAGAGGTCAGAGAGAAAAGAAGAAGTCAGCAAAAGCTGTAATGGAGAAGTCAGGGAAGAGGAGAAAAACCAGGTGAATGTGATGCCTGGAAGCTAAGTGAAGAAGTTTCAACAAAGAGGTTGTAATTAATGCGTCTAATGCTATTGATAAGTGAGGTAAGATGAAGACTGAAAATTACACATACTGATATGGAGGTCTTGGATGACCTTGATGAGGTCAGTGTCCATGGAGAGGTGGAACCATGGAAAACCTGACTGGAGTGAGTTTAGGGGAGAATGGGTGGAGAATGATTAGTTAAATATGTGTGTATGAATATTTTATTTATTTTAAAATTATTTTTAAAATCAATGACTTTTTATAGCCACAGTGGGCTTTACAGAAAAATTGAGCAGAAAGTACAGAGAGTTCTAATATAGTTATCTCTCACAGTTTCCCCTAATATTAACATCTTGAATTAATGTGGTATATTTATTACAATTGATGGACCAATGTTGATACATTATTTTTAACTAAAGTCCATAGTTTACATTAGGGTTCACTCTGTATTGTATAGTTCCATGAGTTTTGACAAATCTATAATGGGTCAATCCACCATTACAGTGAAACTTCTGAATCACAGATCCGCTGCTTACTAAGCTGTGTGACCTTGAGCAAATGACTTCTAACACTGAATCTCTATAAATTGTTATTCTTAAATAAGATAAAATAGATGAAAATGCCTATCATAATTACTGGTATCTATTAAGTGTTAATACACTTCCACTGTCTTTTGAATGGAAACCACGAGGTATTGCCAAATATTCGCAGTTTTATTAAAATGCAACATTGCAATTTTGTAATAACTTAAATGTTTTCAGCTTAATGTGAGTTTTTTTCATTTTAATCTCAGGGCATCTATCTTTTCCAAATAACTGTTTTACTACCATAATTGTTGGTATTTGGTCCAGGTGACTGTTGGTTCAGGGTGATAAAAAGGCCAAATCATCAGCTGATCTTCACATGGGTCAGTTAATTCTACAAAAAGAAAAATGGTTACATTGCCACAGACACATCTCACCAACCCTGGCCATCCATCTCTCAGATAGACTGAAAGAGGCTTCAGCCCAAGCGAACAGATAATCTCAGTGCAATCTTATCACTTTTAGAAAAACAACAAGTGCCTTAAGTCTTTCAAGTGGTATAATACTTTTTCGGTGAAAACCATTTCCATCTATAGTTTTTGGCAGAAGAAGTTTAAACATTGCATGGGAGGTTAATTAGACAAACTTTAAGGACACTTTCAGCCTGACACCTTCACAAAATTTATATTTAACAGCTAGTAAAATAAGTGTGAGATTCTGGAGTCGGAGAACAGTACTCTTCAGGGAGAAAAGAATTTTGACTGTTGAAAGGAAATCTTTTTTTTTTTTTTCTTTTTTCTTTTTTTCTCTTGCGGTACGCGGGCCTCTCACCGTTGTGGTCTCTCCCGTTGCAGAGCGCAGGCTCAGCGGCCATGGATCACGGGCCCAGCTGCTCCGCAGCATGTGGGATCTTCCTGGACCGGGGCACGAACCTGTGTCCCCTGCATCGGCAGGCAGACTCTCAACCACTGCGCCACCAGGGAAGCCCAGGAAATCTACTTTAAAACTTGAAGTTTTGATGGAATTTATAGAGCAGAAGAAAGGTGAATATTTCTCTAGGCTCTATTAGAAGGAGATTTTTGGTTTGGTTCTGGAAGCTGTAATGATCTTTTATTTCATAGAATCAATGTTTTATAAGATAGTATATTAGGTAAATATATAGCTTGTGGAACTAATGACTAAGCTGAGCTGAAATGGATTGGTTCAATAAGAATATAGACTATGGAAATAAGTTTTTTCTCAGTTTTTCTGAAAAATGCATTAATTATAACCTGTCCTTTTGAATTTTGAGTGGAAGTCTGACCATACTTCTTGGGTCTCAGGTTGACAATAAATTCTGGCATGGAAGTGGAGTTCATTAAGAGGAGTGAGTATGTTAGTAAAGGTGGTGGTAGGGACTCAGAATGGGACACAATCCATCTATTAGGTAGAATAAGTCAAGTCAGCAGCAGTTTTTATAGCAGCCCAGGATTGGACAAGGGAAGATTAGAGTAGGCATAGGTTTCACAGTGCTATGGATTAAAGTTTCAGATAAAGACTAGATAAGATTTAGGGTCAGGCTAACCATATCAGGGCAATGGAAGTCAGGAAAAGCAAAGCCAAAGAGATGCCAAAGAGAACTCAAAGATGAGACAAAACCTTCTAGCTAAACCAGGTTGTTTCAATTTGACTGGTTGCCTAGGTTTCCAAGGTAGAGTCATCTACCGGGTCACTCTTTATGGCCCTCACATAATTAAGTTTCCAGTTACTCAGACATTCGCATAACATTTTCATGAGTTTTGGTATATTCAAGTAGCACTATATGATTAGCTACTTCATATGTATTTTCTTAAATGGATTGACTTTTAAAAGCCTCAAACATTAAGTATATCTTCTTTAAAAGGCAACTTCTTATCACTATTTAAAATGTGGAAAACTTTTCACTATAGAAAGAAGATAACTATAAATATAAATATAATGGAAACAAAGCAATGTTTACTGTAACTAATTATTCTTTCCTGCATTTTTCCAGACTTGGATATTGATATCCATTATCTCTTTATTAAATGGGAGATTACCTTAGTATTGTATCACTGATCAACTAGTATCAAATTGAGTCTTCCTCTCTAGTCAGAAGGGCTGAAGGAAAACAGAAAAAGGCATGATAACTTTTTTTCACTCTTTGATTCAATGCTATTTATTACCTGTTCTAGGCATGATATGAAACCTTCTCACAAACCACCCCAAATCATTGCATTTACAACTCAAATTCATTTTAAATGTCATATTTGGGGAGATACTACTCTAGAATAAAATTTCTAAAATCTGGACAAGTTCCAAACCTTAGTGTATAGACTTCTGATCTATCAAAGGATTGATGATGGTCCATATTGAAATAAATTTAACGAGGGCAATATATGAATTTTCTTAATGTTAAATTCATTCAATTTATGGTTCTTATGAGATTAATCTTATTTTTTATTTTTATTTTTTTTGTACACGGGCCTCTCACTGTTGTGGCCTCTCCTGTTGTGGAGCACAGGCTCCGGACGCTCAGGCTCACTGGCCATGGCTCACGGGCCTAGCCGCTCCGCGGCATGTGGGATCTTCCCAGACTGGGGCATGAACCCGTGTCCCCTGCATCGGCAGGCGGACTCTCAACCACTGCTCCACCAGGGAAGCCCCAAGAGATTAATCTTATTTTTTAATGTTAAAATGTTTATTCATATGAAATGACAATAATGATGGAGGATGAATTTTATTTTTCTTATTTTATATTATAAACATATATAAAGGCTTATCCTTTCCTATTTTGAGAAAATATTTTTCTGATTAGTCAAGACCACAATTTTGGAAGCCTCAGGTCTAAACTTTTAACTTTGAAAGACTGCAGATTCTCTACTTATTCTTGTGCCCCTTTTGCTCTATCATCTCAGAATGTGATCTCCATCCTCAGGGTTATCTTCTTGGTTCAACATGGCTGCTACAGCTCAGCTGTGATGTTGACGTTTCAGGTTAGAGAAAGAAAAAATGGAGAACATATAAAATGGGTGCCTGATGATTTATGTCCTTTTAAACAGCCTTTCTGGTTGTCCAGACAACACTTTTGCTTACATCTCATTGGCCAGAACCTAATCACATGGCTACAAGCAGGTGTATAGTACGCTTGGAAATGTCTTTTGACTTGGTTTCCATACAAGTAGAATCAGGTTTCTTTTACGAAGGATAAAGAGGAAAACAGATATTGAGTGACAACTGGTGTCTATACTGCACTATCTTTCAATTCTAGCTCAAGTCACGTGGTTCTTTTTCTGAAACACACCATCTCTTGTAGACTCTCTCACCTGAAATAGCATCTTTATTCTGAAGGATTCATTTGGTTTTTATCACATTCTACTTTCCTTGCCTTCTTGTCTTTTCTATCCAACTATATAATAAACTCTTTGAGTGCAGTAGTTATTTTTATACCTCTTTAGATCTACATGCACTATCTAGCACATCTTTTATATAGTTGATGCTTAATAAACTTTTGTCAATTATTTTATTAGGGTATCGAGAATGAGTAAAGAGGTATAATGGCAGAGTTGGGAGGAAAACAAGTAAATCTCAACTCTCTGCACCAACATACCTCTCCTCTCCCCGAAGTTTTTCTAGGGTTGACGTGGCCTGTACTACTCAAAATCATCTGGTAGGCCATCTCTCCTATGCATGCCATTGTTACGTTTTCCCAGAGCTACTTTCCCTCATGTAAAACTTCTTTTCAAACTTCATTTTTGTGTGTGTGTGACTCATGACCAAGAGAGTGTAGGATGGTTCTCTGTGAAGGAGGAGTTGGTAGCCATCCAACTTTCCTGGGCAGGAATCCACACTACAATCTGTGAGTGTCCAAATTGGCAAGAATTCTCTGGATTCAGCAGAAAGAACACTACCTGGACAGACAGCAGAATTTGAAGTCCAAATTGCCTTTTCTGGCTTGAGTGACTCCCTAAAACTCATTGCCAGCGAGGATGAGCTCTGTATGTCCCACTAACTCTAGACACTGGGCCCTCCAGTCAAAAAAGGATTAGCCTGGATCCTCCTCCCAGGACTATATTTTGAAAAAGGAGAAGAAGATTAAGAAGAGAGCCTTTGTTTCTCAATCACCTGTGAGTATATCACCCGCAGGAAGTGAAGTAAAACTCACAGGAAGAGAAGTCAAACATGGCTAGTTTCCTGTAATTATCACCATATATTTACATATATTAAAGATTAATGCTAGACTAAATAGTGAGGCTCTGTGTGTGTGTACATATGTGTATACAAATCAGTATGTTAAATATATCTGGTAAACTTTCATGTCTTTGAGGGAGTCTTTACCTCTAACTGTTTTAACCTAGTTAGCCTTTGTTACATGGAAAGAATAGCTGAAAAAAGGAGTTTGTCAGATAACTATATGAATCTGTGAAGGTCACAGTGAAATAAAATATCCAGGGCAACCAATACCTTTTACAGACCTTCTAAGAGACAGCTGAAATTTCCAAAGAAAATACATTGGGGTCAGAAATCATCATGCAACTATTGAAAATAATCTCAGCCATGTTCTTCTTCTTTTAGGCAGCTTGGAAATGTAGCCATTGTGGTGTGAGCAGAGAAATCAGTGATTCTTAACCCAAGAGGTTTTGTGAATTGTGCTACCCTAACTGCCTGAACTAAGATTAGAGCATTTGAACTGTAAGGAGTTAATTTTTGTTAATCCGACCATTGAAGGAGGGCATGCAAAGCAATTTTCAAGTAAACACTTTCTTAAACCTTTAGGCTTTGGTTTCTCACCTATAAAATGAGAGAACTGGACCAGGCTATGTCAGAGGCTTATTTCAGCTCCATGTTTCGTGGTTCTACAGAATCAGCTGAGTAGAATCAAGATGGTGCATTGACTTCATGCCAAGTTTGATTAAATTTCTGACAACCTTAGTAAGGTTTTCCTGTCTGAACCAACACAATCACATTGAACACTGATTACATTATGCTTCCTACCCCTCCCCATTTCCTCATAAACATGGGTTGTTGCAAACAGTTTTCCTCAGGTTTAGACCTATGGCTTGGTTGAATTCTTACTGACTCATTTAGATGCTGTATCATTATCTAATTTTGTTCATTGCTCACTTAATCAGGTGCTTCTATGGAATGCAGTCTCCAGAATGTAAAAAGCAAATTGTTAGGCAAGGCAAGAAGTGGAAAACAGGTGCACTATGCTCAGCACTGCTAACTTAATATAGCGGAAAACTATAATCTGGTTTCTGGGGAGCACCCAGCCCTACCTATCAAAACCTGGGTAAAGTTATTTCTTCTCCCTCATAACTTAATCACTCACCTTCATTCTCAATATATATGAAGCAATAACAAGATCAATACCATCTCCCCTTCAGGCTATTACAGCACCCATAGCTTGCATTTTCTGATTGCTTCAGACTTCAGTGAAAATAGGGCATAAATTACTTTCTTAGTGCCCTCTCCTTGTCTCTTTTACTTCTTTCACAGGAAAGTTGTGACTTTCTTTTTAATTAAAACAGATAAGTGATCTTAAATGGCTTCACTTCCTTCATCTACTTTTGCTCATTTCTCCCACTGACCTCAAACTATCCCTGAAAATAGTATATTTCCTTTTAAACAGTAAATATATATTCACGATATCCTTTTATAGACATCTTTCTAACTATCCAAAAATTCAATTAACAAATATTTGTTAAGCATCTACCAGAGAGGCTAAAACAAATAAAGCATGTTCCCTTAAGGTGTTCACTGTCTAGGGAAACCTGTAGACATGTAAACTGACAAATACAAATAGTATGGGCTATGTCAGAGGTAAGTACAGGATATATGGGAACAAGTAGGAGAGAAGCACTTACATCAGGTAGGGCAGTCAGACAGGGTCAAAAAAAGCTTCTCAGAGGAGAAAACACCAGCAGTGAGTTTTGAAGAACAATTGTGAGTTAAGCATTGAAGTGAAGGAAATGAGGATTTCAAGCAGAGAGAGAAACTAAAACCTATGCCAAGAGGTGAACAGGAGCATGGAGCAGTGGAGTAATTGCAAATGGCTGAATATCACTGGAAAATAAAGTGGAAATGGGGGTAGGGGGAGTGGCAAGAAATGACAGTGACAAGCTACACAGGGGGCCATGACGTGGATACTCCAGTAAGCTGTACTATGGAGCTGGGATTTTATTCCAAGGACTGTAATTAAATCAAATGATTTTAAATAAGAGAATAACATGATTAATGTGCATTTTAGTGATATCACACTGAATACAAAGTAGGGTCCAGAACCAAGAGCAGAGCTAGGCATGTAGTAGGCCGCTGGGAAGTTTTTGTTGAATGAATGAATGAGTGAATGAATGAAATGTATCAGGACAAGAATGGATGCAGATATAGATAAATCAGGAACAGGGAGTCCTGGTAAAAGACTGTAATAATGATTTAAAATGATAATGCTGAGGATGGGGAGAAGAGAATGTATTTGAAAACAATTAAGGAAGTATAATTGATAGAACTTGGTGATTTTTTTAATAAACGTGGGCAAAAGACAAAAAAGGAATTCAAGATGACCACCAAATTTATGATTTAGAGAACTGAGTTGAGAAGTCTGTGACATTCACTTAGATAGAAAACACAGAAGGTGAAGTAAATACTAGAGGAGAGGATGGAGATGAATCATTCAAATTTGGACAAGTTTGATTTGAAATGTAGTACAAGTTGAAATATTCAGTTCATTGTTTAAATCAGGAACTCGGGAGGTAAGTATAAGTTGAACATATATATTTGAGTGAATAAGTAATAAAGTCGTGGAGACTAAGTGGAGTAACATGAGGGCCTGAGATAAAGTTGGGAAAAAGATGGAGACTTGAGAATGCCAACCACTTTGATGGATTTTCCTACTTCCCCATTAGTTGTGAATTGCTCTCCTGTCCATTGAGTTAGCTAAAACATACTGATGAAAATTTGGGATTCTAAATATGAATTTTATAATGAGCCAGACCAGAAACAGAACACAAAAGAAAAAGAGTGAATGAATATACTAATAATCTGTACAGGTAAGTAGGCAGATAATGACTGCCGTGGACAATTTAAGTAAGAAAATTGATTTGAGGGAGACTTGTTAAAAGATTTTCAGGTATGAAACTTGAGAACATGTAACTTGGGGCTCTGTTGTCATTAGAGACTGGAATTATATCTAGAGTATAACAAGATGCAGTAACCCTGAGAACCCAGGCTAAGAATTGGCTGACTAGCCTGAGAGGGAAAGTGATTGGATTTATAAAATTCACTTTTCTGAATTATGCTGTGGTAAGCTGGATGCAAAGAGTTAGCTGGATGTCATGGTTAGTTTACCTATATGACATTCCTCACCTTAGATGAAGGCTGACTCTCTATATAACATGGCTAAATTAAAAAGCCACATGGTAACACACTATCTCAGAGACTATAGAATATGAAATAGGACTGTGACCGAAAAGTAAGTTTGTTTCCTTAAATGTTTGTGTCAGAATTCACCAGAAGATATCCTGGAGGGTTTGATATATTAATATTGTCTAGGGTTTCACTAACCTTTGAGTTAAGAGATTCTTTTAAATGTAATCATTTTGGTTGATAATAAAGCTTATTTACACTTCTTCTTCCCTTAAAAGGAACAGAAAATACCACCCACTATCAGTCCTACATTATCCAGTAATATCTTAAAGATTAACCAAATCTCCCTACATTTTTTTTCTTTCCATTATTTTATAAGGGTTTTTTTAAACATCTTTATTGGAGTATAATTACTTTACAATGGTGTGTTAGTTTCTGCTTTATAACAAAGTGAATCAGCTATACATATATCCCCATATCTCCTCCCTCTTGGGTCTCCCACCCACTCTCCCTATCCCACCCCTCTAGGTGGTCACAAAGCACTAAGCTAATCTCCCTGTGCTATGTGGCTCTTTTCCACTAGCTATCTATTTTACATTTGGTAGTGTATATATGTCCATACCACTCTGTCACTTTGTCCCAGCTTACCCTTCCCCCTCCCCGTATCCTCAAGTCCGTTCTCTACATCTGCGTCTTTATTCCTGTCCTGCCCCTACGTTCTTCAGAACCATTTTTTTTTAGATCCCATATATATGTGTTAGCATACAGTATTTATTTTTCTCTTTCTGACTTACTTCACTCTGTATGACAGTCTCTAGGTCCGTCCACCTCACTACAAATAACTAATTTTCATTTCTTTTTATGGATGAGTAATATTCCATTGTATATATGCACCACATCTTCTTTATCCATTCACCTGTCAATGGGCACTTAGATTGCTTCCATGTCCTTGCTACTGTAAATAGAGCTGCATTGAATATTGTGGTACATGACACTTTTTGAATTATGGTTTTCTCTGGGTATATGCCCAGTAGTGGTATTGCTGGGTCATATGGTAGTTCTATTTTTAGTTTTTTAACAAACCTCCATACTGTTCTCCATAGTGGCTGTATCAATTTGCATTCCCACCAACAGTGCAAGAGGATTCCCTTTTCTCCACACCCTCTCCAACATTTATTGGTTGTAGATTTTTTGTAGATGGCTACCATTCTGACTGGTGTGAGGTGATGCCTCATTGTAATTTTGATTTGCATTTCTCTAATGATTAATGATGTTGAGCATTCTTTCATGTGTTTGTTGGCTGTCTGTATATCTTCCTTGGAGAAATGTCTATTTAGGTCTTCTGCCCATTTTTGGATTCGGTTGTTTGTTTTTTTGATATTAAGCTGCATGAGCTGCTTGTAAATTTTGGAGATTAATCCTTTGTCAGTTGCTTCATATGCAAATATATTCTCCTATTCTGAGGGTTGTCATTTTGTCTTCTTTATGGTTTCCTTTGCTGTGCAAAAGCTTTTAAGTTTCAGTAGGTCCCATTTGTTTATTTTTGGTTTTATTTCCCTTTCTCTAGGAGGTGGGTCAAAAAGGATATTGCTGTGATGTATGTCATAGAGTGTTCTGCCTATGTTTTCCTCTAAGAGTTTTATAGTGCCTGGCCTTACATTTAGGTCTTTAATCCATTTTGAGTTTATTTTTTCGTATGGTGTTTGGCAGTGTTCTAATTTCATTCTTTTACATGTAGCTGTCCAGTTTTCCCAGCACCACTTATTGAAGAGGCTGTCTTTTCTCCATTGTATATTCTGGCCTCCTTTATCAAAAATCAGGTGACCATATGTGCATGGGTTTATCTCTGGGCTTTCAATCCTCTTCCATTGATCTATATTTCTGTCTTTGTGCCAGTACCATGCTGTCTTGATTACTGTAACCTTGTAGTATAGTCTGAAGTCTGAGAGCCTGATTCCTCCAGCTCCGTTTTTGTTTCTCAAGATTGTTTTGGCTCTTTGGGGTCTTTAGTGTTTCCATACAAATTGTGAAATTTTTTGTTCTGGTTCTGTGAAAAATGCCATTGGTAGTTTGATAGGGATTGCATTGAATCTGTAGATTGCTTTGGGTAGTATAGTCATTTTCACAATGTTGATTCTTAAAATCCAAGAACCTGGTAAATCTCTCCATCTGTTTGTATCACCTTTAATTTCTTTCATCAGTATCTTATAGTTTTCTGCATACCAGTCTTTTGTCTCCTTGTGTAGGTTTATTCCTAGGTATTTTATTCTTTTTTGTTGCAATGGTAAATAGGAGTGTTTCCTTAATTTCTCTTTCAGATTTTTCATCATTAGTGTATAGGAATGCAAGAGATTTCTGTGCATTCATTTTGTATCCTACTACTTTACCAGATTCATTGATTAGCTCTAGTAGTTTTCTGGTAGAGTCTTTACGATTATCTATGTATAGTATCATGTCATCTGCAAACAGTGACAGCTTTACTTCTTCTTTTCCGATTTGGATTCCTTTGAGTTCTTTTGTGTCTCTCATTGCTATGGCTAAAACTTCCAAAACAATTTTGAATAATGGTGGTGAGAGTGGACCACCTTGTCTTGTTCCTGATCTTTGAGGAAATGGTTTCAGTTTTTCACCCTTGAGAATGATGTTGGCTGTGAGTTTTTCTTATATGGCCTTTATTATGTTGAGGTAAGTTCCCTCTTTGCCTACTTTCTGGAGGGTTTTTATCATAATGAGTGTTGAATTTCGTTGAAAGCTTTTTCTGCATCTATTGAGATGATAATATGGTTTTTCTCCTTCAATTATTTAATATGGTGTTTCATGTTGATTGCTTTGCATATATTGAAGTATACTTGCATTCCTGGGATAAACCCCACTTGATCATGGTGTATGATCCTTTTAATGTGCTGTTGGATTCTGTTTGCTAGTATTTTGTTGAGGATTTTTGCATCTATGTTCATCAGTGATATTGGCCTGTAGTTTTCTTTGTTTGAGACGTCTTTGTCTGGTTTTGGTGTCAGGGTGATGGCGGCCTCATAGAATGAGTTTGGGAGTGTTCTTCCCTCTGCTGTACTTTGGAAGAGTTTGAGAAGGATAGGTGTAAGCTCTTCTCTAAATGTTTGATAAGTTGCCTATGAAGCCATTTGGTCCTGGGCTTGTTGGAAGATATTTAATCACAGTCTCAATTGCAGTGCTTGGGATTGGTCTGTTTATATTTTCTATTTCTACCTGGTTCAGTCTCGGAAGGTTGTTCTTTTCTAAGAATTTGTCCATTTCTTCCAGGTTGTCCATTTTATTGGCATAGAGTTGCTTGTAGCAATCTTTCATGATCCTTTGTATTTCTGCAGTGTCTGTTGTTACTTCTCCTTTTTCATTTATAATTCTGTTCATTTGAGTCTTCTCCCTTTTTTTTCTTGATGAGTCTGGCTAATGGTTTATCAATTTTGTTTATCTTCTCAAAGAACCAGCTATTAGTTTTATTGGTTTTTGCTATTGTTTCCTTCATTTCTTTTTCATTTATTTCTGATCTTTATGATTTCATTCCTTCTGCTAACTTTGGGGGTTTTTTGTTCTTCTTTCTCTAATTGCTTTAGGTGTAAGGTTAGGTTATTCACTTGAGATGTTTCTTGTTTCTTGAGGTAGGATTGTATTGCTCTAAACATCCCTCTAAGAACTGCTTTTGCTGCATCCCATAGGTTTTGGGTCGTTGTGTTTTCATTATCATTTGTTTCTAAGTATTTTTTGATTTCCCATTTGATTTCTTCAGTAATCTCTTGGGTATTTAGTGCTGTATTGTTTTAGCCTCTATGTGTTTGTATATTTTACAGATTTTTTCCTGTAATTGATATCTAGTCTCATAACATTGTGGTCCAAAAAGATACTTGATACGATTTCAATTTTCTTAAATTTACCAAGGCTTGATCTGTGATCCAAGATATGATCTATCCTGGAGAATGTTCCATGAGCACTTGAGAAGAAAGTGTATTCTGGTTTTTTTGGATGGAATGTACTGTAAATATAAATTAAGTCCATCTTGTTTAATGTATCATTTGAAGCTTGTTTTTCCTTATTTATTTTCATTTTGGATGATCTGTCCATTGGTGAAAGTGAGGTGTTAAAGTCCCCTACTATGATTGTGTAACTGTCGATTTCCCCTTTTATGACTGTTAGCATTTGCCTTATGTATTGAAGTGCTCCTATTTTGGATGCATAAATATTTACAATTTTTGTATCTTCTTGGATTGATCACTTAATCATTATGTAGTGTCCTTCTTTGTCTCTTGTAATAGTCTTTATTTTAAAGTCTATTTTGTCTGATATAAGTATAGCTACTCGAGGTTTCTTTTGATTTCCATTTGCATGGAATATCTTTTTCCATCCCCTTACTTTCAGTCTGTATGTGTCCCTAGGTCTGAAGTGGGGCTCTTGTAGACAACATATATATGGGTGTGGTTTTTGTATCATTCAGCCATTCTATATATTTTGGTTGCAGCATTTAGTCCATTTACATTTAAGGTAATTATCAACATGTATGTTCCTATTACCATTTTCTTAATTGTTTTGGGTTTGTTATTGTATGTCTTTTTCTTCTCATGTTTCCTACCTAGAGAAGTTCCTTTAGCATTTGTTGTAAAGCTGGTTTGGTGGTGCTGAATTCTTTTAGCTTTTGCTTGTCTGTAAAGGTTTTAATTATTCCATCAAATCTGAATGAGATCCTTGCTGGGTAGAGTAATCTTGGTTGTAGGTTTCTCCCCTTTCATCACTTTAAATATGTCCTGCCACTCCCTTCTGGCTTGCAGAGTTTCTGCAGAAAGATCAGCTGTTAACCTTATGGGGATTCCCTTGTATGTTATTTGTTGTTTTTCCCTTTCTGCTTTTAATATTTTTCCTTTGTGTTTAACTTCTGATAGTTTGATTAATATATGTCTTGGCATGTATCTCCTTGCATTTATTCTGTATGGGACTCTCTGCACTTCCTGGAGTTGATTGACTATTTCCTCTCCCATATTAAGGAAGTTTTCAACTATAATCTCTTCAAATAATTTCTCAGTCCCTTTCTTTTTCTTTTCTTCTTCTGCGACCCGTATAATTCAAATGTTGGTGCATTTAATGTTGTCACAGAGGTCTCTGAGACCGTCCACAATTCTTTTCATTCTTTTTTCTTTATTCTGCTCTGCAGTGGTTATTTCCACTATTTTACCTTCCAGGTCACTTATCCATTCTTCTGCCTCAGTTACTCTGCTATTGATTCCTTCCAGAGAATTTTTAATTTCATTTATTGTGTTGTTCATCATTGTTTGTTTGCTCTTTAGTTCTTCTAGTTCCTTGTTAAATGTTTCTTATATTTTCTCCTTTCTATTTCCAAGATTTTGGATCATCTTTACTACCATTACTATGAATTCTTTTTCAGGTAGACTGCCTATTTCATCCTCATTTGGTTGGTCTGGGGGGTTTTTGCGTTGCTCCATCATCTGCTGCATATTTCTCTGTCTTCTCATTTTGCTTAACTTACTGTGTTTGGGGTCTCCTTTTTTGCAGGTGGCAGGTTTGTAATTCCCGTTGTTTTTGGTGTCTGCCCCCAGTGGCTAAGGTTTGTTCACTGGGTTGTTTAGGCTTCCTGGTGGAGGAGACTGGTGTCTGTGTTCTGGTGGATGAGTCTGGATCTTGTCTTTCTGGTAGGCAGGACGGAGTCCAGTGGTTTATTTTGGGGTGTCTGTGAACTTACTATGATTTTAGGCAGCCTCTCAGCTAATGGGTGGGGTTGTGTTCCTGTCTTGCCAATTTTTTGGCATAGAGTGTACAGCACTGTAGTTTGCTGGTCATTGAGTGGAGCTGGATCTTAGTGTAGAGATGGAGATCTCTGGGAGAGCTTTTGCCATTTGATATTATGTGGAGCTGGGAGGTCTGTTGTGGACCAATTTCCTGAACTCTGTTCTCTCAACCTCAGAAGCACAGTCCTGACACCTTGCCAGAGCACCAAGAACCTGTCAGACACATGGCTCAGAAAAAAGGGGGAAAGAAAGAAAGAGAGAAAGAGAGAGGGAGGGAGGGAGAGAGGGAAAGAAAGAAAGAAAGGAAGGAAGGAAGGAAGAAAGGAAGGAAGAAAGAAGAAGAAAGAAACGAAGAAGGAAAGGAAGAAAGAAAGAAAGGAAAGAAAGAAAGAGAAAGAAAGAAAGAAGAAAGAAAGAGAAGGAAAGTACAAAAGAAAGAGAAGGAAAGTAAGAAAGAAAGAAAAGAAAGTGATTAAAATAAAAAACTTTTTTAAATATTAAAAAGTAATAAAAAAAGAAAGAAAGAAAGAAGAGAGCAACCAAACCAAAAAACAAATCCACCAGTGATAACAAGCACTAAAACCAATACTTAAAAAAAAAAAAAGGACGGATGGAATCCTAAGACAAATGGTAAAAGCAAAGCTATATAGACAAAATCACACAAAGAAGCATACACATGCACACTCACAAAAACAGAAAAAGAAAAAAATATATATATATATATATAAAAGGAGGAAGAGAGCAACCAAATCAATAAACAAATCTACCAATGATTACGAACTCTAAATAGTAAACAAGAGAAATAGAAAACCAGAAACAAATTAGATGCAGAAAACAAACCCCAGTCTACAGTTGTTCCCAAAATTAACCCCTCAATTTTGGGATGATTCATTGTCTGTTCAGGTATTCCAGAGATCCAGAGTGCATCAAGTTGATTGTGGAAATTTAATCCACTTCTCCTGAGGCTGCTAGGAGAGATTTCCCTTTGTCTTCTGTGTTCGCGCAGCTCCTGGGGTTCAGCTTTGGATTTGGCCCCGCCTCTGCATGTAGATCACCTGAGGGTGTCTGTTCTTCACCCAGACAGGACGGGGTTAAAGTAGCAGCTGATTAGGGGGCTCTGGCTCACTCAGGCCGGGGCGTAAGAGGGGTACAGAATGCAGGGCGAGCCTACGGCAGCAGAGACCACCATGATTTTGCAACAACCTGAGGCACGCCGTGTGTTCTCCTGGGGAAGTTGTCCCTGGATCATGAGACCCTGGCAGTGGCGGGCTGCACAGGCTCCCGGGAGGGGAGGTGGGGATAGCGGCCTGTGCTTGCACACAGGCTTCTTGGTGGCTGCAGCAGCCTTAGCATTTCATGCCTGTCTCTGGTGTCCACAGATTCTCTGTGCGGGAATCTCTCCGCTTTGTCCTCTGCACCCCTGTGGCTGTGCTCTCCTCCATGGCTCCGAAGCTTTCCCCCTGCCACCCCCATCTCCTCTGGTGAAGGGGCTTCCTAGTGTGTGGAAATCTTTCCTCCTTCACAGCTCCCTCCCTGGGGTTCAGGTCCCATCCCTATTCTTTTGTCTCTGTTTTTTCTTTTGTCTTTTGCCCTACCCAGGTACGTGGGGAGTTTCTTGCCTTTTGGGAATTCTGAGGTCTTCTGCCAGCGTTCACTAGGTGTTCTGTAGGAGTTGTTCCATATGTAGATGTATTTCTGATGTATTTGTGGGGCAGAAGGTGATCTCCACGTCTTACTCCTCCGCCATCTTGAAGGTCTCCCACCCCAGCTCTTTAATATTGCTTGAGACTTCCGGGTAAGATGGCGGAAGAGTAAGACGCGGAGATCACCTTCCTCCCCATGGATACACCAGAAATACAGCTACACGTGGAACAACTCCTACAGAACACCTACTGAACGCTGGCAGAAGACCCCAGACCTCCCAAAAGGCAAGAAACTCCCCACATACCTGGGTAGGGCAAAGCGGAGAGATTCCCGCACAGAGGAGCCGTGCCGAGCGGCACTCACCAGCCCGAGAGGCTTGTCTGCTCGCCCGCCGGGGCGGGCGGCGCTGGAAGCTGAGGCTCGGGCTTCGGTCAGAGCGCAGGGAGAGGACTGGGGCTGGCGGCGAGAACTCAGCCTGAAGGGGGCTAATGTGCCACAGCTAGCCGGGAGGGAGTCCGGGAAAACTCTGGAGCTGCCGAAGAGGCAAGAGACTTTTTCTGCCCTCTTGGTTTCCTGGTGCGCGAGGAGAGGGGATTAAGAGCGCTGCTTAAAGGGGCTCCACAGACGGGCGCGAGTCGCGGCTGAAAGCGCGGAGCCCAGAGACGGGCGTGGGACGCTGGGGCTGCTGCTGCCGCCGCCAAGAAGCCTGTGTGCGAGCGCAAGTCACTGTCCACACCGCCCTTCCAGGAGCCTGTTCAGCCCGCCAGTGCCGGGGTCCCGGGATCCAGGGGCGGCTTCCCTGGGAGAACGCACGGCGTGCCTCGGGCTAGTGCAACGTCACGCCGACCTCTGCCACTGCAGGCTCGCCCCGCACTCCGTGCCCCTCCCTCCCGCCCGGCCTGAGGGAGCCAGAGTCCCCGAAGAGGCTGCTCCTTTAACCCTGTCCTGTCTGAGCGAAGAACAGACACCCTCCGGCGACCTACACGCAGAGGCGGGGCCAAATCCAAAGCTGAGACCCAGGTGCTGTGAGAATAAAGAAGAGAAAGGGAAACCTCTCCCAGCAGCCTCAGAAGCAGCGGATTAAAGCTCCACAATCAACTTGATGTACTCTGCATCTGTGGAATACATGAATAGACAACAAATCATCCCAAATTGAGGAGCCAGGAGTCAGTGCTGTGCCTCTGAGGTGGGAGAGCCAACTTCAGGACACTGGTCCACAAGACACCTCCCAGCTCCACATAATATCGAACGGCGAAAATCTTCCAGAGATCTCCATCTCAACACCAGCACCCAGCTTCACTTAACGACCAGCAAGCTACAGTGCTGGACACCTTATGCCAAACAACTAGCAAGACAGGAACACAACGCCACCCATTAGCAGAGAGGTGGCCTAAAATCATAAAAAGTCCACAGACACCCCAAAACACACCACCAGACGTGGACCTGCCCACCAGAAAGACAAGATCCAGCCTCATCCACCAGAACACAGGCACTAGTCCCCACTACCAGGAAGCCTACACAACCCACTAAACCAAGCTTAGCCACTGGGGACAGACACCAAAAACAACGGGAACTACGAACCTGCAGCCTGCAAAAAGGAGACCCCAAACACAGTAACATAAGCAAAATGAGAAGACAGAAAAACACACAGCAGGAGGAGCAAGATAAAAACCCACCAGACCTAACAAATGAAGAGGTAATAGGCAGTCTACCTGAAAAAGAATTCAGAATAATGATGGTAAAGATGATCCAAGATTCTATTTCCCAGATCCAAAATCTTGGAAATAGAATAGACAAAATGCAAGAAACAGTTAACAAGGACCAAGAAGAACTAAAGATGAATCAAGCATCGATTAAAAACACAATAAATGAAATAAAAAATACTCTAGGTGGGATCAATAGCAGAATAACTGAGGCAGAAGAACGGATAAGTGAGGTGGAAGATAAAATAGAGGAAATAACTGCCGCAGAGCAAAATAAAGAAAAAAGAATGAAAAGAACAGAGGACAGTCTCAGGGAACTCTGGGACAACATTAAACGCACCAACATTCGAATTATAGGGGTTCCAGAAGAAGAAGAGAAAAAGAAAGGGACTGAGAAAATAGTTGAAGAGATTATAGTTGAAAACTTCCCTAATATGGGAAAGGAAATAGTTAATCAAGTCCAGGAGGCACAGAGAGTCCCATACAGAATAAATCCAAGGAGAAATACGCCAAGACACATATTAATCAAACTGTCAAAAATTAAACACAAATAAATCATATTAAAAGCAGCAAGGCAAAAACAACAAATAACACACAAGGGAATCCCCATCAGGATAACAGCTGATCACTCAGCAGAAACTCTACAAGCCAGAAGGGAGTGGCAGGACATAATTAAAGTGATGAAGGAGAAAAACCTGCAACCAAGATTACTCTACCCAGCAAGGATCTCATTCAGATTTGATGGAGAAATTAAAACGTTTACAGACAAGCAAAAGCTGAGAGAGTTCAGCACCACCAAACCAGCTTTACAACAAATGCTAAAGGAACTTCTCTAGGCAAGAGACACAACAGAAGGAAAAGACCTACAATAACGAACCCAAAACAATTAAGAAAATGGGAATAGGAACATACATATCGATAATTACCTTAAATGTAAATGGACTAAATGCTCCCACCAAAAGACACAGATTGGCTGAATGGATACAAAAACAAGACCCGTATATATGCTGTCTACAAGAGACCCACTTCAGACCTAGAGACACATACAGACTGAAAGTAAGGGGATGGAAAAAGATATTCCATGCAAATGGAAACCAAAAGAAAGCTGGAGTAGCAATTCTCATATCAGACAAAATAGACTTTAAAATAAAGACTACTAGAAGAGACAAAGAAGGACACTACATAATGATCAAGGGATTGATCCAAGAAGAAGATATAACAATTGTAAATATTTATGCACCAAACGTAGGAGCACCTCAATACATAAGGCAAACGCTAACAGCCATAAAAGGAGAAATCGACAGTAACACAATCATAGTAGGGGACTTTAACACCCCACTTTCACCAATGGACAGATCATCCAAAATGAAAATAAATAAGGAAACACAAGCTTTAAATGATACATTAAACAAGATGGACTTAATTGATATTTATAGGACATTCCATCCAAAAACAACAGAATACACATTTTTCTCAAGTGCTCATGGAACATTCTCCAGGATAGATCATATCTTGGGTCACAAATCAAGCCTTGGTAAATTTAAGAAAATTGAAATTGTATCAAGTATCTTTTCTGACCACAATGCTATGAGACTAGATATCAATTACAGGAAAAGAGCTGTAAAAAATACAAACACATGGAGGCTAAACAATACACTACTTAATAACGAAGTGATCACTGAAGAAATCAAAGAGGAAATTAAAAAATACCTAGAAACAAATGACAATGGAGACACGACGACCCAAAACCTATGGGATGCAGCAAAAGCAGTTGTAAGGGGGAAGTTTATAGCAATACAATCCCACCTTAAGAAACAGGAAACATGTCGAATAAACAACCTAACCTTGCACCTAAAGCAATTAGAGAAAGAAGAACAAAAACATCCCAAAGTTAGCAGAAGGAAAGAAATCATAAAAATCAGATCAGAAATAAATGAAAAAGAAATGAAGGAAACGATAGCAAAGATGAATAAAACTAAAAGCTGGTTCTTTGAGAAGATAAACAAAATTGATAAACCATTAGCCAGACTCATCAAGAAAAAAAGGGAGAAGACTCAAATCAATAGAATTAGAAATGAAAAAGGAGAAGTAACAACTGACACTGCAGAAATACAAAAGATCATGAGAGATTATTACAAGCAACTCTATGCCAATAAAATGGACAACCTGGAAGAAATGGACAAATTCTTAGAAATGCACAATCTGCCAAGACTGAATCAGGAAGAAATAGAAAATATTAACAGACCAATCACAAGCACTGAAATTGAAACTGTGATTAAAAATCTTCCAACAAACAAAAGCCCAGGACCAGATGGCTTCACAGGCGAATTCTATCAAGCATTTAGAGAAGAGCTAACACCTATCCTTCTCAAACTCTTCCAAAATATAGCAGAGGGAGGAACACTCCCAAACTCATTCTACGAGGCCACCATCACCCTGATACCAAAACCAGACAAGGATGTCACAAAGAAAGAAAACTACAGGCCAATATCACTGATGAACATAGATGCAAAAATCCTCAACAAAATACTAGCAAACAGAATCCAACAGCACATTAAAAGGATCATACACCATGATCAAGTGGGGTTTATTCCAGGAATGCAAGGATTCCTCAATATACGCAAATCAATCAACGTGATACACCATATTAACAAATTGAAGGAGAAAAACCATATGATCATCTCAATAGATGCAGAGAAAGCTTTCGACAAAATTCAACACCCATTTATGATAAAAACTCTGCAGAAAGTAGGCATAGAGAGAACTTTCCTCAACATAATAAAGGCCATATATGACAAACCCACAGCCAACATCGTCCTCAATGGTGAAAAACTGAAACCATTTCCACTAAGATCAGGAACAAGACAAGGCTGCCCACTCTCACCACTCTTAATCAACATAGTTTTGGAAGTTTTAGCCACAGCAATCAGAGAAGAAAAGGAAATAAAAGGAATCCATAATTGGAAAAGAAGTAAAGCTGTCACTGTTTGCAGATGACATGATACTATACATAGAGGATCCTAAAGATGCTACCAGAAAACTACTAGAGCTAATCAATGAATTTGGTAAAGTAGCAGGATATAAAATGAATGCACAGAAATCTCTGGCATTCCTGTACACTAATGAAAAATCTGAAAGTGAAATCAAGAAAACACTCCCATTTACCATTGCAAGAAAAAGAATAAAATATCTAGGAATAAATCTACCTAAGGAGACAAAAGACCTGTATGCAGAAAATTATAAGACACTGATGAAAGAAATTAAAATGATACAAATAGATGGAGAGATGTACCATGTTCTTGGATTGGAAGAATCAACATTGTGAAAATGACTCTACTACCCAAAGCAATCTACAGATTCAATGCAATCCCTATCAAACTACCACTGGCATTTTTCACAGAACTAGAACAAAAAATTTCACAATTTGTATGGAAACACAAGAGACCCCGAATAGCCAAAGCAATCTTGAGAACGAAAAATGGAGCTGGAGGAATCAGGCTCCCTGACTTCAGACTATACTACAAAGCTACAGTAATCAAGACAGTATGGTACTGGCACAAAAACAGAAAGATAGATCAATGGAACAGGATAGAAAGCCCAGAGATAAACCCACGGACATATGGTCACCTTATCTTTGATAAAGGAGGCAGGAATGTACAGTGGAGAAAGGACAGTCTCTTCAATAAGTGGTGCTGGGAAAACTGGACAGGGACATGTAAAAGTATGAGATTAGATCACTCCCTAACACCATACACAAAAATAAGCTCAAAATGGATTAAAGACCTAAATGTAAGGCCAGACACTATCAAAGTCTTAGAGGAAAACATAGGCAGAAGACTCTATGACATAAATCACAGGAAGATCCTTTTTGACCCACCTCCTAGAGAAATGGAAATAAAGACAAAAATAAACAGATAGGACCTAATGAAACTTAAAAGCTTTTGCACAGCAAAAGAAACCATAAACAAGACCAAAAGACAACCCTCAGAATGGGAGAAAATATTTGCAAATGAAGCAACTGACAAAGGATTAATCTCCAAAATTTATAAGCAGCTCATGCAGCTCAATAACAAAAAAACAAACAACCCAATCCAAAAATGGGCAGAAGACCTAAATAGACATTTCTCCACAGAAGATATACAGACTGCCAACAAACACATGAAAGGATGCTCAACATCTTTACTCATTAGAGAAATGCAAATCAAAACTACAATGAGATATCATCTCACACCAGTCAGAATGGCCATCATCAAAAAATCTAGAAACAATAAATGCTGGAGAGGGTGTGGAAAAAAGGGAACCCTCTTGCACTGCTGGTGGGAATGTGAATTGGTACAGCCACTATGGAGAACGGTATGGAGGTTCCTTAAAAAACTAAAAATAGAACTACCATATGACCCAGCAATCCCACTACTGGGCATATACCCTGAGAAAACCATAATTCAAAAAGAGACATGTACCAAAATGTTCATAGCAGCCCTATTTACAATAGCCCAGAGATGGAAACAACCTAAGTGTCCATCATCGGATGAATGGGTAAAGAAGATGTGGCACATATATACAATGGAATATTACTCAGCCATAAAAAGAAATGAAATTGAGCTATTTGTAATGAGGTGGATGGACCTAGAGTCTGTCATACAGAGTGAAGTAAGTCAGAAAGAGAAAGACAAATACTGTATGCTGACACATATATATGGAATTTAAGAAAAAAAAATGTCATGAAGAACATAGGGGTAAGACAGAAATAAAGACACAAACCTACTTGAGAACGGACTTGAGGATATGGGGAAGGGGAAGGGTAAGCTGTGACAAAGCGAAAGAGAGGCATGGACATATATACACTACCAAACGTAAGGTAGATAGATAGTGGGAAGCAGCCGCAGAGCACAGGGAGATCAGCTGGGTGCTTTGTGACTGCCTGGAGGGGTGGAATGGGGAGGGTGGGAGGGAGGGAGATGCATGAGGGAAGGGATATGGGAACAGATGTGTATGTATGACTGATTCACTTTGTTATAAAGCAGAAACTAATAAAGAAAAAATATTGCTTGAAATTCATTCAATCATTCAACAAATATTTATTGAGTGCTTACTTATGTACCAGGCACTCTATTAGAAGCTGAGGCAGTAAACAAGTCGCGTAGTAAGTCCTGCCCTCTTGGAGTTTATTACATATTGGTGGAGGCAGGAAATGAACATGTAAACAAACAAGAATTTCAGATGATGAAAATTGCTATGAATAAAATTATGATATTGTGATCTGTAAGAAAAATATGTAACTGGTTATTCAGATGACCAAAATATATTTCTCACATATATTTGTTTTTCCTCCACAGTTCACATTTTTTAAGTGTTGAAAGTGATAAAGTTGTCTTTTGTTATGTTAATGAGATCACTTTGTAAAAGCAGGTAAGGATGGGGGCTGGTGCCAGTGAGGCCAACCTTGTGATTAGAGGGTTGGAACTTTCAGTCCTACTCCCTGTCCTCCAGTGGGGGAGAGAGGTTGGAGATTGAGTTCATTCACCAATGGCCAAGGATTTAATCAACAATGCCTACATCATGAAGCCTCCATGAAAGCAACAAAGGATGAGTTTGGAGAGCTTCTGGGTTGACAAACAGATGGAGATTTGGGGTGAATGATGTGCTCCGAGGAGGCATGGAGGCTCCATGCCCTTTCCCCACACCTTGCCCTATGCATCTCTTCCGTCTGGCTGTTCCTGGGTTATAACCTGTTATAATCAACCCATGATCTGCTAAGTAAAATGTTTCTCTGAGTTCTGTGAGCGACTCTGGCAAATTAGTGGAAACCCAGAAGGAGGTCATGGGAACCTCCAATCTGCAGCCAGCTGGTCAGAAGTAAAGGTTACCACTGGGCTGTAGAGAGACCCTCTTGAAGGTCTCTCCATTTTTTTTTTTTCTTTAAGACATATAATCTCAGCTCTTTTGGGGTTTATACTGGTACTCATTCCACTACTCTGGAATTATTTTTGTTTCTGTCATCTTGAATTTCTCCAAGATCCCCATATCACACTTCACTTGGCATCACAATTTGAACAGTTCTCCCACTAATTACTAACAAATATTAAAAGGATAAAGGAAATTCAAATCAAGTCCAATATACTATGCTTCAGTCTTCTAAAGCCTAGTAGTTTTTGTTCACAGCATTCCATTGCTGAATCGTATTTAGCTTGTGGTGAAAATAGCATTTTACCCTAGTCAGTCAGGCTTGGGAAATAAAACCTTGTTTTCCAGGTCATGTAAGCCAACCTATTTGATCAGTTTTGTGTTAAGAATATGAAAATAATGAAAGAAATTAGGAGGTGAATATATTGACATTTAAAGAATACAATTGTGTTTGGCGTTTTTTGGTTTGTTTGTTTGTTTGTTTTTTGATAGAAGCTTACAGTGGGGAAAATGTTTTTAAATGAACATTAATGGAACAGGGAAATTTGAAGATGTTGAGAAGTGGAGTGAACTAGCATGGTTCAGTCCACTGGTGGAAGAATGGTGAGAGAGCAATTTTAATCACCCTTAGTTCATTCTCTCCTACACCATTTCTTCCTCAGGGACCCTAGCCAAAGCTTCAATTCTCTTTCCTTCCCTCCTTTTCCTCCCCTATTCTCCTTTTCCTCTCTTTCTCTCCTCCATCTTTCTCCCTTCTGCCTTCATGCTACCTCTTCCTTTTCTTTTCTTCTTTCCCTTATTCTGCGATAGGGATACAGAAAACTTGCCAGTCCACACACAACTGTAACAAATAAATAAAGGCAGGCGTAAATAGGAGATAGAATAATTGGGAAACATGACAAATAAATTCCACTGTTCGATACAGTTAATCCACTTCAACAATAATTTATAAGCACCTCCTACATACAAGGCATCATAGTAAGCACTAGGGACATAAAGGTGGAAGTTATCATGTCATTGTATTAAAGGATATTCTTTATGTTTAATTCAGAAATTAATTCATTAACTATTTTCTTTTTGCTGAAGAGAATTGTCATTTTTCCACTTTTCATTTACTCTTTACTAAGGAGTTACTAAATGTAGCAGCATTTGAAGCCTAAATAAGGAAGATCTGACAAGGATGATGGTTTGCTATTTTGTTGCCTGGCACCATAAATAATCATCAGAGGAATTCTTTATGTGCACAGCCATCACAGCCTTGATATTTAAGACTCTAACATTATACAGTTATTTGATTTCATCCACCTGGAATCAAGAACAGAAAGATAAAACTAAGTCCAAGGTATCCCTTCTTGTCTTTATTGTAAATGTGTTAAAAATACCTCATAGTGAAGTTTCTAAACTGAAACTTCCAGGCTGGTTTTGCTGTATTTGGACACCTTTCCACTGCACAGAGCGGTGAGCTCTTGATGGTGGTGGTGCTAATCAGAGGTTTCTTTCCTCAGTCCTACATTCTTTTCTTCCCTCTTTCCATTTCTTTCTTAAACATCTCTTGACTCTGTACTACTAGCTAGGTACTATACGTTAGTGGTATAGTACCTAGAGACTCTGCTCTTTCTAACCTAAGCTCAGACATCTCGAGGGCCACTGATGTCAGCTGAAGGCATAAAGTATATGCATTATGTAAGTTACACAGTGTCAGTTAATTTCCATATACAATTTTAAAATTTAGTTATTTTTAATCAAAGTTAAACATGAACTTTATTTACAGAATCAAAGAATGTATGACATAAAAAAAAAACTAAGTGTCCTGTATCCCCATTTCCTGCTCTGCCAAGGAAAATTCTTTCAACAGTTTAAACTGTTTCCTTTGAAATATACCTCTATATCGCTAATATACCTAAATTGCTGCTACTTATTTTTTTTTTAGTTTTAGGCGTTATCTATTGATCCAACAATTTGGAAGATAAGTCTGCAGCTCTCTTTTTGTTGCTGCTCCCTACCACGTTTGCAGTTTTGGGATGGGTCATGATATAATTCTTCACAGTGAAGATGGAAGACTCCACTGGGAGGTGTGTTAGATATCATAGGTTCTGCCTCACATTCTCTCAATTCACCTCTCCACTCTGGCCATTGCTGCAACAAGCAGATGTTCATCTCAGTATAGCTCACAGCACTTTGTCTCAGTGAATTTCTCATTTTCTGCCTTGGACCCTCTCTGTACCTCCCTGTGAGGTACAGATATACACATGCATTCATAGAACAGGAAGTACAACAGAGTTAACTTCCCTGAGTCAACCTTGTCTAATGGGAGACAGGAGCTGGTAGACAAATGTTCCCTTCTTCTGTGTCTTGAACTGACAACCCTGAAGGACAGCCTACATGGTTCTTCAGAGGACTCTGAAGCCACAATTGCTTACGGTGATAGCCAGCTTAATAATGCACCTTTGCATTGACTTTCCCTCCTCCCTTGTTTCACTCATTCTAGCCCCTTTCCCCCACAAAAACTATCTCTGTGCAGCTCTTATTTTAGGCTCTATGTTTTGGGGAAACTCAGGCTAGGATGGAGGCTCTGGGGAAAGATGATACTCCCTGATTAAAAAGGAAGAGATCCATAAGGAGAAAGATCTGCCCTTTCTTTTCACTTTTGGACATTGTGTTGAGACTGTGATGCTTGGAACTATGAAAAGAGAGGTCAGAGAATAACAAAAGAGGGAATCCACAAAGGATCACAAAGGAGGAGCTCTGATATTGTTAAGCTGCCTAAGTAACCAATTCTGCAACTGCCTTCTTTTGGATTTCTTGTTATGTGAAATAATAGTGCTTTTAAAATATTGCTATCTAGTAATATTTTAATTGCAGCTGAAAGTGTACCAACACAAATTGTGATCTGTCTTGGCTTTATGCTCTTCGTGGTGGGTACTGAAAGCAACTTCCCCCCATGACCTAATGTTTGCACATGTTATTCCTTCTATCTGGAATGGCCTCCTGTTTTCTTCCTTTTCTTCCTATTCTTTCTCTTCTCAGATACCTAATTCTCATTTGTCTTTAAAGATTCAATTCAAGATCCACATTTAGTTTGGATTAAATGCCCCTCATCCATGCTTGCCTAGCGCTCTGTGTGTACTTCCTTCAGAACACCTAAAACACTATTTTAATATCTGTTGTTTGTCTTTCTGTCTCCTTTATAGATTGTAATATTCCTGAAGACAGGAAATCCACTTTCAGGGCTTAGTATAATGCCAAACATTTAGTTATATATTTACTGAATGATAGGCTGTGGTTGGTGGAGGAAATTTTGGCAGAGATGGGCAAACACATATTGGACACAGAGTCAAGGTCATTTGGTCCAGTACTCCTATTTCATAGAAAACAAAATAGGTTGCATACAGATAGCAAAGAATTCCTACTGTATAAAAAATTACTAAGATACTCTACAGAACAAATGAATGAGATTAGATGACCCTTATGATACCTTCCAAAAAACAACAAAAATTTATATTATTTATTTTTTCTTAAATTAAAAAAATACCAGATACTGGCAGAGCAAGTCCAAGAGTCAAGTTTTCTTGACATTTAATCTTTTTAAAAAATCTTCCTTGTCACTAGTTCAATGGACACATGAATAGATATCATTACTGAAGTTGACCCAAGACAACTGTGAGCAGAATTTATGGGTAAATAACAGACTATTAAAAACAAAATAGTGTGCTACTTATCAAGGTACTATTTTTCAGATTTAAACTTAATCTTCTATACTCTGTTCTTGCTGTGTCTGGGACCCTTCAGACCACATTGCTGCTTTGCCAGCTGGCTCCCATGAGGTTCTGCCAATAGAAAACACCGGGGGAGACTAGCAGGAGGAGGGAAAGAAAATGGTCACTCTTCTTCCTGTCGGCTTCTGGTTCCTGTCACTCTCACATGAACCATGGTTCTTTGGCCCAGCAGCAGTGGCTCATTCCAGTAGCAGTTTGTTTCAGTTTTCAGTTTTTTCTCCATACTCCCATATTCAACCTTCTTCTTCACAAGGGTATGTACCAGCTGAGTCCCAGCTCCTCAGGGACTTTTCTGTGAGCATCAGAGTCATTAGCATCAGCCAGGTAGTATTTCTTCCTCAGGATTCTGGGCCTCAGCGTTGGAAGGCTATTCTCCAAACTTCTTTGTTCTAATAATCCGTGTCCCTTTGTTACCCCAGCCCTAGCGGGGAGAATTTGCTTTCTTCATGTACTAACCATTTTCCATATATTATCTCTAATTCCCCCCCAGAATCTTACTGGTTAGTTATATATTACTCATTTTACAAATTATGAAACAGACTCTTATAGTCTATGCAAATTTCCCAGGATTACATAGCTAGTTAATAGCTAAGCTATGATTTAAACCAGGTTTGTTTTTACTCCAAAGACGATTATCTTTTGCCATGTCATCCCAGGGCCTAAGATTTGGACTTGTTAAATTGAGATATAGAAAGACATGCTTGTATTTAGTGTTTTCATATCAAGAGCAATGTGCTCTAATAAGCACTTGAAATTATTGTAGACCCGTATGAGAGAGAAGAGTTTTAAAAGAACTTAAAGTTTGAAGTTTTTTTTCTTCAAATGCCAGTTGAAGAAAATAGTACTTTTCTTGCACTTTCCTAATGATCTTTAGGTATAGTTAAATCTACCACTGACCCAGTGATAGTCTTTAGTCAGACTATTCCCCTGAATCTGAATCCGATCTCCTGTTGAAATTTGATTGAGATTTAGCTTTGATTATCTTGTATCAAAGGTCCTTGGGGCTTTTTCTTTTAGGGGCTAGTAGTTTTACCTCTTCTGTCTCTCTAACATGATGAACTCTGTGCCATCATTGGATACCTCTGTTAGCCATTGGTCTTATTGTTCATTCACTGATCTTAGTTTTTTTTATTTTTTCGCTCTCCTCATGGCAAAGGCCAATTCACTTCGTGAGATAAATCAGGTAAAACTATTGATCTTGTCAGGACTAAATCCCCAATCTGGCCAACACTAGGGGGATTTTCCAATGAGCATTTCTGCTGAATTTATTTCTCATCCTTTCTCATCCTTTAGAAGAACAGAACAACTTTCTTCTCCTTTAGCTAGAACATGTATAAATTGATTCACATATAATAATAGAAAGGCCATTAGCCTACAGGATGGTTGCTACCAGTAGCTGGTTTCATATTTATACTACTTCATCTTAAGGGCCCTTTATGTCTTACACAAAATATTTTGAACAAAAAAATTAAACAGAACTTTTGAAATAAGATTTCCATAGACAGAAGAGAATTAAGTTTTGACAGTACTGTAGGTGGGGGCATACATGTTGAGCATGGACCAAGAGCTGATTTAAGTAAGTTGACATTAGAGGGACTCTAGGAAGCAAAAGGAAACTGTAACCCCTCCCCAGGAACCCCTTGGGGGATGGTGTTGGAAAGGGAAATGAGTTTGGGTTTCAAGGCAGGATTTATTTACCTCTTAATTTTTCTTACGACTGGCCCTGTCAGTAATCTGCATTTCCTAGAAAAGTGGTAAGCAAAAAAGATTTTTTGTTTTCAAAATTACAGATGCAAAGTGACATGGCACCCACATGTATCGTCCATTTCTTCTAGTTTGGGAGGGGAGAGGGGTGCTGGTGATTTATGGAGAAATTTTAAAGTGAGAAAAAAAGATTAAATACAGGAATTGCTACAAAATTTAAAAGAACCCTAGTGGAGAAGATCCTATGATCCAGTAGCCAATTATTATAATTTAGTGCACATTCTCTTACTTCTTAATTGCTATAACTATTTTTCAAATCAGTCTCCTAGAGATGTGGGAGTATAACACCAATTTTATAGTTTGGCTCAAAGCTAACTGAATTTGCCTTAGAGACATATTTATGAATGCTTACCCAGAAACTGAAGAGTACCTGTAAGAATTTATGTTAAAGAATATGGGGAAGCACGGAATCTCAGCCACTGGATTGCAGGTGGCTCAGGTTCAATCCCTCGTCAAGGAACTAGATCCCACATGCCGCAACTAAGGTTCACCTGCCGCAACTAAGAGTTCACATGCCACAACTAAAGATCCCACATACTCCAACTAAAGATTGGGCATGCCACAACTAAAAGATCCTGCATGCTACAAGGAAGATCTCGTGTGCACAACTAAGACCTGGCGCAGCCAAATAAATAAATACAAATAAATAAATATTTTAAAAAGAATATGGGGAAATCTACTATATATCAGACATTGTACAAGGTATTTAAAAAAAGAAAGAATTTTAATTTTGAAGTAATTGTAGAATCACATGTAGTTGTAAGAAAAAATGAAGAAAGAGACTACGTTTCTTTTGTCCAGTTTCTTTCCTCCAATGGTAACATCTTGCAAAACTATAGTATAATATGAAAAGCTTGTTTACTCTAGAAATCCAATTCTATCCAATTTAAAATAATGAAATTTGGGGGTGAGGGAGAGCTTAAAATAATGCTGAACTTCACCTGGAAAAATAAATCAATGGTTAAAATTGAATTTAGCTACTCACCCAAAAGCAAAAGATATATGTGGAAAATAATGTAAAAAATAAACATTGCTAATAAACACGAGTGAATAGCCAGGGAGATCCTAAAGAAAGAAGATAACTTAAAAAGAGTTAGGGCTTCCCTGGTGGTGCAGTGGTTAAGAATCCACCTGCTAATGCAGGGGACATGGGTTCAAGCTCTGGTCCGGGAAGATCCCACATGCTGCGGAGCAACTAAGCCTGTGTGCCACAACTACTGAGCCTGCACTCTAGAGCCCATGAGCCACAACTACTGAAGCCGCACACCTAGAGCCTGTGCTCCACAGCAAGAGAAGCCCGCACGCAGCAACGAAGACCCAACACAGCCAAAAATAAAATAAATAAATAAATTTATGAAAAAAATAATAAAGAGTTGATCAGAAACAATTACCATATTTAAAAAAAAGTTTAAAATTAGAGGGTTTAGTTCCTACAAGCAGTTTGATATCAGTGAAGGATACAAAAATTGATCAGTAAAATAGAATATAAAATTCAGAACTAGAGCCAAATAGATATGTAGTTTTAGTTTATTATAAAAGAAAAATCTAGAACTAGCGTGGAAGAGATGGAATATTCAGAAATGATGAGGATAATTTGGCGAAGGAAAAAAAGCTGAAATTCTACCTGACTATATCAAAATTGTAGATGAAACCCAAATTTTAAAGGAAAAAAATCTAAAAATATTATTAAAGACTTATTTTGAAAATATTACTAGAGCTGAGAAGAACTTTATAACCATGACACAAAACTCAGAAGCTATATTGGAAAAATGATAAATTTGACTACACACAAATTAAGACTACTGAACGGGGAAAATGCCATTAAAATTTTAAAAATCAAACCACAAACAGGAACAAGTATTTGCAATATTTATGGAAAAGAGTTTATTTCTTTTACAAAACACTCCAGCAAATCAATAAGAAAAACACCAACAACCTGGTATTAAAAAGGCAAAGAACACAAAGAGGAAGTTCAGAGATAAATACAAATGGTGAGTAAGATATAAAATAATTCTGAACATACTCATAATTATGTCGTTGCAAAATAAAGCATTAGTGAAGTGCTGTTTTTCTTCTATCAGATTAAAATTAGACCGTGAACAGTATTAGAGGGTGGAGAAAAATAGGCACCCATGCATGTATGTTTATAGATGCTAATTGCTACATTGTTTTTAATAGCAAAACAAAGCAAAGGAAAGTAAAAACAGATGTAACTTAAATGTGCCTTATTAGAGAAGTGTCAGTTGAGTAGAAATGGGTAGGCCTTTGTACTATAATTTGGCTCAGTCATTGATGGAACCACTGTTTGCTCAAATGCTGAGGCTGACCTTAAATGCTGGAGGCTGTCAGCTCATCATGTCCCTTGGAACTGGGCAAGAAGTTCGTTCTTGAAGGGGGATCTCAGTGATTCAGAAGAGTAAGCTAATATGTTGCCATTTGTATATAAAGGTTATCCATATACATGCATTTGTGTATACAAAGATAGGGATTTTTTAAAATACACAAGAAAATGGTTAATAATATTGCCCTGAGGAGTAAGGCTGGGCTTTTTATATCCTACTATGCTCTAAAAATGTTTTAGTAGGTGCATGTATTACTTTTATACTACTATAAAAAGTTCTTGATGAATTTAGAAATAATTTCGAAGCTTCACTGAGACCCTCCTTAGTTAAAGGCCATGTCCAATATGCTCAGGATTTCTTAGGCCTTCACCTGCTCATAGGCTTTCCCAGATTCTCTTGCCTAAGGTATTTCCCCTGCCCTATCTCAATAGTTTTCTATCCAACTTCCTGTTTTATTTTTCATTAGGGTTTCTGGACCCCATTCCAATATGGGGTTTGGGTTTTCCCTGCCACCAACAAGCAATGCTTCAGACACCACTTTGATGTACTGCAATTCAATTCAATTCTGACACTACCTGGAGATAGCTTCAGACTCCACAGGTTAAGGGTTCAGTCCTATAAGACTGCTTGTGCTTAACTCCCTAAATCTGCCCCTCACCCCATTACAGTTGCCAGTTGCAAGCCCAGGTTATAACCTCTGCTTCTTACCAGCTGGCTGCAGATTGGCACTTCCCTTCCCTCCCAGAAGGAGGTTCCTCCTTCTGGGTTTTCACTGATTTGCCAGAGTGGCTCACAAAACTCAGAGAAACATTTTACTTACCAGATCATGGGTTTCTCATAACAGATTATAACCCAGGAACAGCCAGACGGAAGAGATGCATAGGGCAAGGTGTGGGGAAAGGGCATGGAGCTTCCATGCCTCCTCAGAGCACACCATTCACCCCAAATCTCCATCTGTTTGTCAACCCAGAAGCTCTCCAAACTCATCCTTTGTTGCTTTCATGGAGGCTTCGTGATGTAAGCATTGTTGATTAAATCCTTGGCCATTGGCGAATGAACTCAATCTCCAACCTCTCTCCCCCACTGGAGGACAGGGAGTAGGACTGAAAGTTCCAACCCTCTAATCACAAGGTTGGCCTCACTGGCACCAGCCCCCATCCTTACCTGCTTTTACAAAGTGATCTCATTAACATAACAAAAGACAACTTTATCACTTTCAACACTTAAAAAATGTGAACTGTGGAGGAAAAACAAATATATGTGAGAAATATATTTTGGTCATCTGAATAACCAGTTACATATTTTTCTTACAGATCACAATATCATAATTTTATTCATAGCAATTCTCATCATCTGAAATTCTTATTTGTTTGTTTACATGTTCATTTCCTGCCTCCACCAATATGTAATCAACTCCAAGAGGGCAGGACTTACTACCCGACTTGTTTACTGCCTCAGCTTCTAATAGAGTGCCTGGTATATAAGTAAGCGCTCAATAAATATTTGTTGAATGATTGAATGAATTTCAAGCAATATTAAAGAGCTGGGGTGGGAGACCTTCAAGATGACGGAGGAGTAAGACGTGGAGATCACCTTCTTCCCCACAAATACATCAGAAATACATCTACATATGGAACAACTCCTACAGAACACCTAGTGAACGCTGGCAGAAGACCTCAGAATTCCCAAAAGGCAAGAAACTCTCCACGTACCTGGGTAAGGCAAAAGAAAAAAGAAAAAACAGAGAAAAAAGAATAGGGATGGGACCTGCACCTCGCAGAAGAAGCTGTGAAGGAGGAAAAGTTTCCACACACTAGAAAGCCCCTTCAGTGGCAGAGACAGATGGTGGGTGGAGGGGAAGCTTCAGAGCCACGGAGGAGAGTGCAGCAATATGGGTGCAGAGGGCAAAGCAGAGAGATTCCCACACAGAGGATGGATGCCTACCAACACTCACCAGCTGGAGATGCTTGTCTGCTCACCCGTAGGGGAGGGTGGGGGCTGGGAGCTGAGGCTCGGGCTTCGGAGCTCAGATCGCAGGGAGAGGACTGGGGATGGCTGTGTGAACACAGCCTGAAGGGGGCTAGTGCACCACAGCTAGCTGGGAGGGAGTCCAGGAAAATGTCTGGAACTGCCTAAGAGGCAAGAGACCATTGTTTCGGTGTGTGCGAGGAGAGGGGATTCAGAGAATGCCTAAGCAAGCTCCAGAGATGGTCGCGAGCCTCAGCTATCAGTGCGGACACCAGAGACGGTGAATGTACCTGTACCAGAACACAGGTACCTGTACCAGAACACAGGTACCAGTCCTCTTCACCAGGAAGCCTACACAACCCACTGAACAAACCTTACCCCTGGGGGCAGACACCAAAAACAATGGGAACTACGAACGTGCAGCCTGTGAAAAGGAGACCCCAAACACAGTAAGTTAAGCAAAATGAGAAGACAGAGAAATACGCAGTGAATACACATATTAATCAAACTACCAAAAATTAAATACACAGAAAAAATATTAACAGCAGCAAGGGAAAAAGAACAAATAACATACAAGGGAATCCCCACAAGGTTAACAGCTGATCTTTCAGCAGAAACTCTGCAAGCCAGAAGGGAGTGGACATATTTAAAGTGATGAAGGAGAAAAACCTGCAACCAAGATTACTCTACCCAGCAAGGATCTCATTCAGATTTGATAGAGAAATTAAAACATTTACAGACAAGCGAAAGCTAAGAGAATTCAGCACCACCAAACCAGCTCTACAGCAAATGCTAAAAGAACTTCTCTAATTGGGAAACACAAGAGAAGGAAAGGACTACAAAAAGAAACCCAAAACAATTAAAAAAATAGTAATAGGAACATATATATCAATAATTACCTTAAATGTGAATGGATTAGATGCTCCAACCAAAAGACAAAGACTGATTGAATGGATATGAAAACAAGACCCATATATATGCTGTCTACAAGAGACCCACTTCAGACCTAGGGACACATAACAGACTGAAGGTGAGGGGATGAAAAACGATATTCCATGCAAGTGGAAATAAAAAGAAAGCTGGAGTAGCAATACTCATGTCAGATAAAATAGACTTTAAGATAAAGAATGATACAAGAGACAAAGAAGGACACTACATAATGATCAAGGGATCAATCCAAGAAGAAGATATAACAATTATAAATATATATGCACCCAACATAGGAGCACCTAAATACATAAGGCAACTGCTAACAGCTATAAAAGAGGAAATCGACAGTAACACAACAATAGTGGGGGAGTTTAACACCTCACTTACAACAGTGGACAGATCATCCAAACAGTAAATTAATAAGGAAACACAAACTTTATATGACAGAGTGAAACAGATAGATTTAATTGATATTTATAGGACATTCCATCCAAAAGCAACAGATTACACTTTCTTCTCAAGTGTGCAAGGAACATTCTCCAGGATAGATCACATCTTAGGTCACAAATCAAGCCTCAGTAAATTTAAGAAAGTTGAAATCAAGCATCTTTTCTGACCACAATGCTATGAGAGTAGAAATCAATTACAGGGAAAAAAAACATAAAAAGACACAAACACATGGAGGCTAAACAGTACATTTCTAAATAACCAAGAGATCAGTGAAGAAATCCAAGAGGAAATCAAAAAATACCTAGAGAAAAATGACAGTGAAAACACGATGATCCAAAACCTATGAGATGCAGCAAAAGCAGTTCTAAGAGGGAAGTTTATAGCTGTACAAGCCTACCTCAATAAACAACAAAAAATCTCAAATAAACAATCTAACCTTACACCTAAAGGAACGAGAGAAAGAAGAACAAACATAACCGAAAGTTAGCAGAAGGAAAGAAATCATAAAGATCAGAGCAGAAATAAATGAAATAGGAACAAAGAGAACAATAGCAAAGATCAATAAAACTAAAAGCTGATTCTTTGAGAAGATAAACAAAATTGATAAATCATTAGCCAGACTCATCAAGAAAAAGAGGGAGAGGACTCAAATCGATAAAATTTGAAATGAAAAAGGAGAAATTACAACAGACACCGCAGAAATACAAAGCATCTTAAGAGACTACTACAAACAACTCTATGCCAATAAAATGGACAACCTGGAAGAAATGGACATATTCTTAGAAAAGCACAACCTTCTGAGACTGAACCAGGAAGAAATAGAAAATATAAACAGACCAATGCCAAGCACTGAAACTGAGACTGTGATTGAAAATCTTCCAACAAGCAAAGCCCAGGACCAGATGGCTTCACAGGCTAATTCTGTCAAACTCTTAGAGAAGAGCTAACACCTATCCTTCTCAAACTCTTCCAAAATATAGCAGAGGGAGGAACACTCCCAAACTCATTCTACGAGGCCACCATCACCCTGACACCAAAACCAGACAAAGATCTCACAAAGAAAGAAAACTACAGGCCAATATCACTGATGAATTTAGATGCAAATATCCACAACAAAATACTAGCAAACAATTGAACAGCACAATAAAAGCATCATACACCATGATCAAGTGGGGTTTATCCCAGTAATGTAAGGATTCTTCAATATATGCAAATCAATCAATGTGATACACCATATTAAAAAACTGAAGGAGAAAAACCATATGATCATCTCAATAGATGCAGAAAAAGCTTTCAACAAAATTCAATACCCATTTATGATAAAAAACCCTCCAGAAAGTAGGCATAGAGGGAACTTACATCAACATACTAAAGGCCATGTATGAAAAACCCACAGGCAACATTGTTCTCAATGGTGAAAAACTGAAACTATTTCCTCTATGATCAGGCACAAGACAATGTTGTCCACTCTCACACTATTATTCTACATCGTTTTGGAGGTGTAGCCACAGCAATGAGAGAAGAAAAAGAAATAAAAGGAATCCAAATTGGAAAAGAAGAAGTAAAGCTGTCACTGTTTGCAGATGACATGATACTATACATAGAGAATCCTAACGACTCGACCAGAAAGCTACTAGAGCTAATCAGTGAATTGGGTAAAGTAGCAGGATACAAAATGTATGCACAGTAGTCTGTTGCATTCCTATACACTAATGATGAAAAATCTGAAAGAGAAATTAAGGAAACACTCCTATTTACCACTGCAACAAAAAGAATAAAATACCTAGGAATAAACCTAACTAAGGAGACAAAAGACCTGTATGCAGAAAACTATAAGACAATGATGAAAGAAATTAAAGATGATACAAACAGATGGAGAGATTTACCATGTTCTTGGATTGGAAGAATCAACATTGTGAAAATAACTATACTACCCAAAGCAATCTACAGATTCAGTGCAATCCCTACCAAACTTCCAATGGCACTGTTCACAGAACTAGAACAAAAAGTTTCACAATTTGTATGGAAACACAAAAGACTCCGAATAGCCAAAGCAATCTTTAGAAAGAAAAATGGAGCTGGAGGAATCAGCCTTCTGTACTTCAGACTATACTACAAAGCTACAGTAATCAATACAGTATGGTACTGGCACAAAAACAGAAATACAGGTCAATGGAACAGGATAGAAACCCCAGAGATAAACTCACGCACATATGGTCACCTGATTTTTGATAAAGGAGGCCAGAATATACAATGGAGAAAAGACAGCCTCTTCAATAAGTGGTGCTGGGAAAACTGGAGAGCTACGTGTAAAAGAATGAAATTAGAATACTTCCTAACACCATACACAAAAATAGACTCAAAATGGATTAAAGACCTAAATGTAAGGCCAGACACTATAAAACTCTTAGAGGAAAACATAGGCAGAACACTCTATGACATAAATCACAGCAATATCCTTTTTGACCCACCTCCTAGAGAAAGGGAAATAAAAACAAAAATAAACAAATGGGACCTAATGAAACTTAAAAGCTTTTGCACAGCAAAGGAAACCATAAACAAGACCAAAAGACAACCCTCAGAATGGGAGAATATATTTGCATATGAAGCAACTGACAAAGGATTAATCTCCAAAATTTACAAATAGCTCATGCAGCTCAGTATCAAAAAAACAAACATCCCCATACAAAAAAGAGCAGGAGACCTAAACAGACATTTCTGCAAAGAAGATATACATATTGCCAACAAACACATGAAAGAATGCTCAACATCACTAATCATTAGAGAAATGGAAATCAAAACTACAATGAGGTATCACCTCACACAAGTCAGAATGGCCATCTTCAAAAAATCTGTAAACAATAAATGCTGGAGAGGGTGTGGAGAAAAGGGAACCCTCTTGCACTGTTGGTGGGAATGTAAATTGATACAGCCACTATGGAGAACAGTATGGAGGTTCCTTAGAAAAGTAAAAATAGAACTACCATACAAGCTAGCAGTGCCCAGTATATGCCACTCTTGGGCATATACTCTGAGAAAACCATAATTCAAAAAGAGTCATGTACCACAATGTTCATTGCAGCTCTATTTACCATAGCCAGGACATGGAAGCAACCTAAGTTTCCATCAACAGATGAGTGGATAAAGAAGATGTGGCAAATATATACAATGGAATATTACTCAGCCATATAAAGAAACGAAACTGAGTTATTTTTAGTGAGGTGGATAGACGTAGAGTCTGTCATACAGAGTGAAGTAAGTCAGAAGGAGAAAAACAAATACTGTATGCTAACACATACATATGAAATCTAAAAAAAAAAAAAAAAAAAAAAGGTCTGAAGAACCTAGGGGCAGGACAGGAATAAAGATGCAGACATAGAGAATGGACTTGAGGATATGGCGAGGAGGAAGGGTAAGCTGGGACAGAGTGAGAGAGTGGTATGTACATATATACACTACCAAATGTAAAATAGATAGCTAGTGGGAAAGAGCCACATAGCACAGGGAGGTTAGCTCGGTGCTTTGTGACCATGTAGAGGGGTGGGATAGGGAGGGTGGGAGGGAGACGCAAGAGGGAGGAGATATGGGGATATATGTATATGTATAGCTGATTCACTTTGTTATAAAGCAGAAACTGAGACACCATTGTAAAGCAATTATACTCCAATAAAGATGTTAAAAAAAAAAAAAAAAAAAAGAGCTGGGGCTACATGTTGTCTCATTTCACCGAGAAGATAAACTGGGTTTCTCCAACTTGGAAACTTGACTTCATTCTGTATCTTCAGTTAATACAGTATATAGTTAGTACCTACTATATAGCAGAGCTATGAACTGTGAGGCATAACAAAATAAAAAATGTCTGTCTTGCCCTCACAAATCTTAAAATTGATAGGTCATTTCTATTCAGCCAACTGTCAGCAGAGCGGTTCCTAAAACAGAAAAGACCAGGCAGAGGTGAGGATGAGAGAAGTGGTTCTTGTCTCATTAGTTGGTGGGTGCAGAGGAGTTTGTGTTCCCCAGTACTGGAAGACAGGGTCCTGGAAACCACCATCACATCAAATCTCCTGGGATTTACCCCACGTGGAAACAATTCTGATATGCTATCCCTCCTCTCTGCCAGTGTTTCTCACACGTATGGTTTCTATGGTTCCCCTGAATCTCTGATGCCTGAGAGGGACCCCTGCCATGTATGCCAGCTGGCTTGTGGGCCCTGTGTTCTCACCTCATTTCTGCCAACCCTGTTTCAGGGAGCTGGGCCTTGTTTCCATTTTATCCAGCCTTATCTCTGAGAGCGTTTTTCTGAACACAGCCATCCTCAGAACGAGAAAAGAAATATAATCAGGATACAAATGTTTCAATACTCATTGGATTCTCTGTCTGGAAATTTGCTCTATTAGAGACTCATTTCTTTGAGTTAATACATTAGCTAGCCTCTTTTGGAATTCAAATGCCTTTGGGAATAAAGAGGGGCACATTAAAATATGAAGACAATAAATAGGAAGCAAGCAAAACTACTAAAACTATAGTGTGAAAATGTAAATCAGGTATTTGGATTATAGGCTATCAGAAGTGAAAGAGCTATATATACATATATATGTGTACTTAAAAATTCTTTTATCCTTCCTTCTTGTTTTTACAGAATGAGGACACTGAATCCTGGGAAAGCACAGCAGCTTGGCTAAGGTCACAACAGTTTCTTGAATCCCTGCCTCTTTAGAATTTGATGAGTAGAAGTTGTCAACTGTTAAGTGGAGATCCTTAGGCCTGCAGTCAACAGGCTGTGACACTGAGACCTGGGTTAGTATCGTAAAGAAACATGTTTCTGGAAGCCCTTTTCCGTTATGCAGCAGTTAAGGACTTGGGTTCTGGTTAGAGCAACATAGATTTAGCTCTTGCTTTGCTATGCGAATTGGACAAGTAACACCATCTTTAAGTGGCAGTGTATTCACCTGTAAGAGACAGATGGTGATAGTATCTGCTTCATAAATGTGGTATAAAAAGTAATGAGCTAAAGTAGGAAAAGCATGGAGCAAAGTCCTTGGCTTATAGTAGGTAGTTGATAAACACTGACTGTTAAAAGTGAGTGATTAAAGACAAGGTTTACCTACTTCACAGTGTTGTGAAGGGCTCCCCCAGTGTCTGGAAGGTTGCTCCAGCCATCTAGCCTCTCATTCACACTGCTTCTCTGCATCTCAGTTTTCACAGCTTCAAAATGGAATAGATGACTCATTTCCCTTACCTTCCTCCCAAGAGTATCCCATTTTTAAATAAAACATTTAACTTTAGATGGGCATATTCAAATCCATACTGGAGAATATGGAAGGGCTAGGAAAGGTGGGAGAAACAATGGAAATGGTAGAGTTTTGAGATACATAAAGTTAGCACCCACCTGTTTCCCCTGGCTTCCATTGGCTAAAATGTAACACGGATTGAAACCTGAACATTTGGAATGCCACTGTGTTCCCTGGAAACTCTACCCTGAGGTTTAGAGGTTAGAGGAAGGTTCTGTGTGGTTCTAGTGTTCTCCATCCAGCTCTCTGATTCATCTCAAAGATCCAAGAAGAATACAGAGTTTATGTAGCTGGCTTACCCCAGCAAAGGAGATGGGCTCAGACCTTACTCCAAAAGAAACTAAATTCTTATTTAAAAAAGAAAAATTTCATGCTCTTAGAGGAAAAGCAGACTTAGGTCTTAGACACTTGAGTGAAAAAACTTTGTCATGACAATAAGTCATCTTTGTGGCTTTCCCAGTCACTTATTCCTCTCATAACAGCCTAAGTTTCTCTGAAGGTCCATGGAATCACCCAGGAGTTTGAAAATGCATATTCCTGAGCTATACCCTATAGAGAGTTTCGTTAGGTAGATCTGGAGTGGAGCTTTGGAATAAGAATTTTTAATGAGCACCCTTACCTGCTTCTGACTTGAGGGACCATTTGAACCACACTTAGAAATATATTAAGTTAAATACATGCACATTAAATCCCTGTGTCAGTTAAACACAACCCACATCTCTTTCATGTTCTTAACTCCTTTTTACAAGAACCACTCATTTTACCTGGAGCTAAGGTATAATTTCATTGCCTGAGAAGTTGAATAAAACAGAACAAAGGAATTTAGAAAGAAGCTTCTAATTTCAAAATACACTGAAAGGGAAAAGATCAAGGTAATAATAGTCTGCTACCATTTTTGTAACAAAGAAAAGGAAATCAAAATACACAGACACATAAACAAATATCTTCAAAGGGAAACAAAAGATTGTTAAAACCAAAACTAAAGAAATTGGTTGACTATTGGGGAAGGGTGAAAATAAAGCAATAATACATGGAATAATATTTTTCTAAGTTTACTTTCAATCTAGTTTTGACTTTTAAACCACATTAATGTTTTGCATATTCAGAAAACATTGTTAATTTATCAAGCATATAGTAAAATCTAGAAATTGAATACAAATAGAAACACATGAATTGAACTGTATGTCAAATTGATAATATGAACACAAAGAAGCAAAGCCAGAATTAATTCAAGTAAATTTTGAACACTGTACTCTGATTGCATCCTACCTTCAGTGGGATATTTTCTAAAGATGAAAAGAAACTATTGGTGGTGGAATCGTTTGAAACTATTTTGTGTGTATTGCAGAATTGAGCAAATGAGCAAATATATTGGTGTTTGGGGGGGCATAGAGTTCTCATGGTAGGAGAGTGGTAAAAAAATATAGAAAGGGGGAAGGAGAACTCTGTTGTATTGGATTAGAATTGGAAGTACAAACTCATGACTTTATCAAAATATATATTTTCTTGCTGGGTACAAAGAAAGGGCTTAGAACAATTACACTTAAGTAGCAGTGAATGTATTTATCACCCTGATCTTGGTTTCTAACTACCACTTTCCATTCAAAGGAACCAGGACTACCTGGAAAACTGACTGACCCTAAGTCTGGGGCAATGAAGTACAAGGTAAGCCAGGAGCATTGAATTGAATCAAAAAGTAAAGAAGTGCTCACTGATAGGAAAATGGCAAAAATAAATAAATAAATAAAAACATAGTTGCCAGATTAAAGGGGCTTCCATTGACCAAATTTGAGACAACTAGAGTATCAATTTAAGTAATGGCAGGGATGGATTATAATAAACCTCTGTGAGGCCATAGTGGTACCAAAAACAGTGGGAGTGGATGGAGAAAAAAAAAGAAATATTTATTTCTACAAAAGAATAGTAACTCATAAATATAGAAAGAATGTTAAATGATGGTTTTCTAAGGCTGTCAATGACCACTGTAGTAAGTGATTCAAGCAAAAATCATCAAAGCATGCTAAAACTATTGTGTAAAATGTTGATCTAATAATCACCCAGTTTCAGAACTATTTATTAATTACAGAGAGAACATGCTACATTTACAATGGAGAAATTTGATAGCATCACCTTAACCAAATGATGAAACTTACAATCACCAAGTTTGACAAACTGGCAACATATGCTTCCTGATGTGATGTACTACAAAGAACACATCCTGCCAAAAATGTTTAACCTTATTCTAATCATGAGGAAGCAATCAGAAAAATCTAAATTGAGAAAGAGTTTGCAAAACAACTGGTCTAAACACTTCAAAATGTCAGTGTCTTAAAAGTTAAAAAGAAAGGCTAGGCATGGTTCTAGAATACAAACTATTAAAGAGATATGATGACTAAACAATGCATAATTCTTGATTGAGTCCTGGGTTTTTTATAAAGCTATAAAAGACATTTTTGGAACAGTTTGGGAAATTTGAACATAGATTGTATATTGTATAATATTACTTATCAAGGCTAAAATTTCCTGAAAATGATAAATTCCATTGTAAATATGTAGGAGAATGACCTTGTTCTCAGAAATACATACTGCAGCATTTTGGTGTCTACCACTGAAGAGTTCACCAAAAAAGGAAAAGAAAAATGAAAGACAAAGCAAATGTGGCAAAATATTAACAATTGGTGAATCTTGTAAAATTTGATCAGGTGCTCATTTTATTACTAGTGCAACTTGTCAGTAGGTTTGAAAATTTTCAAAATAAAAAGTTAGAGGGTATGGAGGGGGCAAATAAAGAAGGCAGTATTGGTTGCAACCAGTATTAGTTGTCAGAATGGTGTGGTGTATTACTTCTGCTTATCACTGACTGGGCGGGGTATGCACCTGCTAATAGCCCCACTCATTAATTCATTTCCCTCTGCAGTCTGGCTTTCTCCCTTCCCCCTCCCCTCACCAGGATATGCTTAGGTACAACAGTGAGGGGAGGAGGAGGAACATGGAGAGCATTCTCTGTATTACCATCTCAGAGGGATATTCCCACTTCAAGCACCTCTCCAAAGGGCTAATGGCCTACAGAGCCTTATTACCATCCTGGGATAAGTTCAATTTTTTCTTTTTAATGATAGCAATTTGTTACACCAGTTTGCCACTTGCCTGCTGCTTCCTTGTTAATCCAATAATCTATATGAGCAAAGCAATTTGACGTACCTCCTTCCCATCTGCCGCCCATCATCCAAACTATATCTTAACCATCGGTGATTTATTAGTGGAGTCTGCATTAAGCACATCTCCACTCCATTGTTGCCCTCTTTCTCAGCCTCTTGCTTGGATACACTCTCTGGGTGTGTTAGAAGGCAAATTCAGCGTGGAGATTAAAAACAATAACAGAATAATAAATTGAGCCTCAGTTCCAGGAGTTGTTCCTTTCAAATAATTAGCATTTATACACATCCGCACACTAAGCAGATCCATTTCAGAGCCAGTCTTAAGAAATGTGAGAAACTAGGATATTTCTCATCATGTTTTTCACTCTGTCCCCAGCCTCGATTTTTAAAAACTGGTTGAAGTTAGTCATTGAAACTTGCAAATAGACAGTGGCCCAGCTGCCCTAACTGCCCTAACTGAATGTTGCATTCCTCATCTCCAACCTCCTGGATGTCCATTCACTTGAATTAAGGGCCTGCGTGAGCCCTGGACCCTGAACTCTTTCCTGCAGAGACCAAAGGGCCAGGTAGCTATTGGCTAGATGTACTGAAGCAGCTCTGAAGAAGGGACTTTGTTCTCGAAGGTATAAGCCTGGTTGTCTGAACATCAGGGCATTACTTGTGATTGCTAAGCTTCATTTTTCTCCATGTACTCCAGCCTACCCAAGAACAAAGGCTCCAGGAAGACACTCCCAGAGGAGGGACAAAATGGAGTTGGGCAGGTTGAAAATGGTGGTGTACAGCAATGTCTGCTTTCTGCTGTGGGCTGAACATGCCATTCACTTTGAATTCTGTGCTATCCTTTGCCTATAGAAGCTTGATGCACATGGCCCAACCTAAAACCTATAGTAAGAGAAGAAACATGGGTATAGGATGGAAATTTCTAGAACCCATTGCTATCACTATCTAGTCGCAGTCTCCACATAGTAGGAATCCGGACTGCGTAGTGGTTAGCTCACTGTCTGATAAGTGAATTCTGGTTCTGCAAATTTCTATCTCTGCTCAATAGCAAGTTTATTAATCTGTAAAATGGAACTGCTTCATAAGGTGGTAATCAAGAGTAATAATGGGGCTTCCCTGGTGGCGCAGTGGTTGAGAGTCCGCCTGCCGATGCAGGGGGCGCGGGTTCGTGCCCCGGTCCAGGAAGATCCCACATGCCGCGGAGTGGCTGGGCTCGTGAGCCATGGCCGCTAGGCCTGCACGTCTGGAACCTGTGCTCCGCGACGTAAGAAGCCACAACAGTGAGAGGCCCATGTACCGCAAAAAAAAAAAAAAAAAAAAAAAAAAAAGAGTAATAATGATTAATCAGTAAATTGTTTTTATTCTCCTTTTCTCATCAAATGTCATCTGATTTTTAATTCTGTAATGACTCTCCCTTTTTTTGTAAACAACATTTTTTTTCCATTAAGTGCCTTAGGAGTCCTAGTTGCATTTGCCTTTTGTCCTTGGTTCTGTTTGCGTTGGGCTGATTTTACGTGGCTTGTTTGGCTGCTCTCGTGCTTGCATTGTTCTTGATATCTCCATTCCAGACAGTGGCCTTGAACTGTCTGCTGGGTGAATGACACATAACTTGTGGTGTGTGTGAGCTGCCAATAAATAGAGGGGGACTTTCCTGAGTTGATGGGTTTTAAGAAAAGGAAAATGAAAAAAGACAGTCAACCTGACTCTACAATCTACATTTAACATTCCTATTCTTCCAAAGTCGAGGGTGGCATCTTGTCATCCTTTTAAGCTCACCTGGCAATGTGCTTATAATAAGGCAACAGTTCTGAACAGCTGGCATGTTCCACTTCACAAGTGACCAAAACTTGTAATTTTGCATAGAGCCGTTGTTGGTATAAATATTTTATCCTCACAAGTAAATGCCAATTGGCCAAAGGGCATAAATTGTCTGATTTCATTTCTTTTCCCTTCATGGAACTTAGCATGGTGCATTGTACTTAGTAAGTGTTCGATGAATGCTTGAGGAACAAGTAACTGTGGTTTCACCTTGCAGAATGATAACATATTTTACTGATTCATTTTCCTTTGAGTCGTTTTCTCTCAAAACTCTGTATTATGAAACTTTTTCCTCTGTTCCAGTTGCATTGCTTTCTAAAAACAATCCCCCTCCATCTTTTCTTAATTAACGGGCTTTTCCAGGACTTTTTTTTCTTTCTCTGTGACAGTTTCCCACTATTGTCTGTTTGCAGCTGTTACATGGTTGAGAACTGAGTAGACATGCTAATGATTGCCTGGTGTGTGGGCGGAGAACCTCTGAATTCTCCTAGACTGGCCATGCAGCCTGTTCCTACTTTTTCTAAAATAAGCCTCTAGTTGGCAGCCAGGGGATGGGTTATTTGCAGTTTCTTTCTGTGGAGGAAGTTCTTGCTTGGACTAGCTATCTGTGTTTCTATTTAAGCGCAAATAAACATGTTGCTGCTCCCACACTCCTTAGGTCTACACCACACTCCAAATTGCCTGAGTCAGCCATGCACAAGCTCGTCCAGATGACTAGAAACCAGCTGTGGTTTCTGTGTTTAATCAGTTAATTTAGCAAATTATCTTGTGGGTTTTTTTTTTTCTTTTGTCCATATCCAGTCTCTTCCTATATTGGTCTTAGATGTATTCTCTAGAAAATTAAGTCATTATATCACTGAATGGATTTGGTCCTTGTAATTGTCCTTGGAACTCTTGGGGCTGAAACTGAACAACTCCATTGAGGAATTCTGAGCACTTCATTGTTTATTTATTCTTTCCTGCAGCTTTGAGGAAATGATACTTTTCCAAGAGTCATTACATAGGTGTCTGAATTTCCTAGCATCTGGGATGACGATCTGTAGTACTAATCTGAGATTCTCATTCTGAGTCATGTATTTCAGCCAGTAAACTGGAATCAAGCTAGTTAATCCCCTTTCAGTATGTTTTGCAGCTGTTAGGATTCCATGACCGTTATGCAAAGACACAGAGAATCTCACTGATCAGAGAGCAAGCTGGAGGGGACAGGTTGGAGGCCTGGAGAGACGACAGGCTTTGAACAAGGCACGAGGTGGTTGCCAACCACCCTGTTAATGCAGGCAGGGTCTCAATGACCTTTAGGATGCTTTTAGCTTTCCAGTCTGTCCTAAGACTATTCTTTTCTTATGGAGCTTCTAAGGTGGCTTTTCTTTTGAAAATAAAAGCCTGAAGTGTCCATGCCTAGAGAAGTGGCCCTCATTAAAGACTTAAGACAGCAGGCTAAGTTCTTTCTATTTTAGGGTTTCTTTGGAACATAACCACTATGTCCATTAAAAACCAGGAAGTCATGTAGAAGAAGCTGAAACTATGAGATTTCTTTGACAAATCTTTTACCCTTCTGCCCACTGAACATAGAAGGGAACTATGGAGAAACAAATACACCTCTGAGTTTTTTTTGAGGGAAAAGAAAAACTTTCTCTGAGGAGGTAGGAATAAGGGATAGACAAAGTTAGATTATGCATTCTTGTGAAGGGGATTTGTCTTATTTATCCTACTTCTTTGCCAAATTATTCCTCCTATTCCTACCTCTCCAGGACATAAATGAATAAATCTTGGCATTTCCTAATCTCATCTATTTTCATAGATTCATATATATCACCTGCAATAGTAATGAGATTCAATTTGAAATTAGCACCAATTTTGTTTACGTGTACCAGGAGCTGTGGACTTCCTCAGAGCCTCAAAATACAGAACCACAATTCATTTCCTGAATTCTATCCCATGGCTCAGTTGTGCTGCTCTAAATAAGTATTCAGGTTAAGTTGCTGGTGGGTGTTTATCACTTTACTCATCATTTGTCTCAGCTTGGGGAGTTTTTATTGAAAGAGTCAACATAAAAAGTAACTCTCACAGCTGGAGAAGTTGCAAATATGTGATGAGATGATCAGACTAATTGGCCAGGTCTGATAATCAGTAGGTAACCCACTAATTTTGACATAGAAAACAAACAAGAGATTGAGTGGAGTAGGTTGATTTTTCCAGCTAAGACGAAAACATCCCTTTAAGGTGGGGAGACTCTTCTGGCTAGAGACACTAGGATATTTTAATTGCTTTGTATTACATACTGATTTTACTCACGGACTGTGAAACTAGGTACAGATGGTTGGCTAAATAAGAATTTCAGTCTATTTAGGATTCTGGCTAATGTGGAGAAAATATACAGGGAGAAAACTTGAGAATATTTCAGACCAGCTTATAGTGGACATTTTTTTTAATCCAGTGAGAGTGTGAATAAAATGGCACTGCTATCACAAACAATAAAATGAAAGCAGAAATATTAACAAACCCCCTCCCCTCTGTTGATACCATGTCTCTTTGTGGTCCAGTGTCTCTCCAATCTGTTATCAAAACAAGAAGTCATAGCAGTTGTTCTCCCTGTGTGGTCCCACCTACCAGGGGCATCAGCATCCCCTGGAATCTTCTAAGAAATGCCAATTCCCAGGCCCCACTTTGGCCCTCCTGAATCAGACACTGAGGGAGGGGTCCAGAAATCTGTTTTAGCACATCCCCCCCACCCCCCCGATCCTGACGAACACTAATGTTTGAGAACCACGGGTGCATAACCTTGCTACTCAGAATATGGCTTACAGACCAGCAGCCAGGGAATCACTAAGAATTTGTAAGAAATGAAGAATCTTGAGCCCCTCCTCACAGTTTGCATTTTTAAGCAAACCCCCAGGTGATTAGGGTGGTCATTAATATTTGTGAAGCTCTGGTCATTATCCCTGCTTTCCTCTTCTTTAATGAAGACCCAAAATGTTTATTCTGATACTTGGAATAAAGATTACATTTCTGAGCCTACCTTTCAACTAGGTCTAGCAATGTGTCTGAGTTTTGTCTACTGAAATGTGGGCAGAAGTCTTCTAGGAAGTCTTCTCTAAAGATAGGAAGCATGAACCATTTTTGTCCTTCCTCCATTCTTCTGCCTGTAACATGGAGGTGATAAGATTCAGGCTCCAGCAGCCAGCTTTGATTGTGAGAAATAAGGTTTACATCAAGGATGACATAGTAGAGAGATGGAAGGAGCAGGGTCCCTGCTGAGAGTGGAGCCAGTCCTAAATTGACTTCTATTATGTATGAGAGAAGTAAACTTACCTCTTTATAAGTATTTTTTAGGTCTCTGTTCTGTTTAGGTCTCTGAACTTTATCTTCAGTGATTTTTAACTCATAACTAGTTATCACCAAGACTTGCTAATTTTACCTCAAAATTTGTTCTAAATCTATCTCGTTTTCTCTATACCTTATAACCAGACCCTTGTTTACACCCTAATCATCTCCTACTCAAGTTTCTAAAATTCTTCCTGTGTTCAAACCTCCAGTTCTTTACCTTTCAAATTTATCCTCCATTGATGGGAATTATCTAATTAAAATGGAAATCTCATCTTGCCATTCCTTTGTTTATACATCTCCCTTTCCAGTAGAATAGCTTTCTAGCTTGTTTTCTATTATTTCCCTATGCCCATCGTAATGCCCAGGCATACGAAATGTCTTACAGTCCCAGAATTCCTTTTGATTTGTTATGGATCCATGCTGTTACTTTAATTCTGGAATGCTCTGTCTCACTTCTGACTGGAAAGCACATTTTTAGTTACCCTTCAAGATGTGCAGCTCAAGGGTGACATTTTAGTTGTGTACCCCGTGAGGCAAAAATTAAGAGCATGGAACCCAAATTTAGGTATGCTAATTTGCATATTCAAAATTTATGCTTGTATTATTGTATTTATATTACATATGTACATTACAAAACCAACACAAAATTATAAATAAAAAACAAGTAGAAGTTTTCAGGTTTTATCTTCACTCCCATGAACTGGTTTGTGTCTCCTGAGGTAAGAGCACTGAATTTGGGAGACCAGTTTCTCTAATCTGCAATGTTTGCTATGATGATCCCCACCAAAGCAGAACTGATAATGCTCTTTTTTGTACCTCCATAATTTTATATTTGCTGACCTGTTTCTCCTTCTATTTTATGAGATCCTTTAATCAGGGGCTGGATCCTATTCATTTTTGCATTACTACCAGCTATTGTTTGGCCAGTATTCATTTATACTTTAATTCATTCAATCAAATGCCAATCAATATTTATTGAATGTCTGCTATATATTAAGCAGTATTAATGTCTGCTATATTGTTCTAGGGGCTGGGGACTCAGTCGCAAATTAATCAAAGTTCCTGACCTCAATTAGCTTACATTGTGTGTGTGTGTGTGTGTGTGTGTGTGTGTGTGTGTGTTTGGGGGAGGGTTGGTGGGGGAGAGGCAGATAACGAGCAAACAAGTAAATGTAAATAAAATGCTAGGTGTGATATGCTCAGTGAAGAAGAAAATAGTGACATGATTTGGAAATAGGACTAAACTGAGGTTCTAAACAGTTGTCTGTTTCTGTAAACCTAACCACTTGAGACATCAAACAGCTGTGTGGTTCTCTTCATATGATTTCTTAATCCCCCTTCCTATCCCAGCAGAAAGGGTGGATTCCTATCAGTATGATAAACCATGTAGAGAGAAAGGTTTGTAAAACACCAGGTTCCTCTCCCCCTATTGCTTTACTTCTTTTATTAGAAAACTAGGGCTATTTAGTTCTACAATTGTGTACATTAATCATTATTTACTTGGCACTTTTCCTGTTCTATTGCTGAGAAGTTCCTTTAGCCTACTTTCTGACTTTGCTCTTCTAATGTTTGTTCTGGACCTAGCCCTGCATATGAATCCTCCTCCCTAATACCTGCATCTCTATTCTGTTCAGGGGTGACATCCAAAAGGCCTTCTTATGTCTTATCCATCCCTCAACCAGTTCTTTCCCCTCTGTCCTTTGATCGTGGATAAATTTCCTTTAGTCTTCAAACTTTCCCTCAAAGATTTGGCCAAGATTTGCCATTTTCTTCAGAGATACCATTCCTCTCCCAACCTCTTCAATGAAGCCAGGTCCATTTTTTAATTCCCCTGTCTCTCATGACCAGAAGAAGAGATAAGTATGTCCTTGTTTCTTTGTGGTCCCTTTAGTCCACTGTCCCGTGATAACATCTTCTTCATTAAGGTTCTTCTATTTGATCATGCTACCTACCTTCTTTATTTCCTTGTTACAAAAATCTACTCATATGATGGAAACCCTTCCACCTCCAAATTCAATAGGTGAATCACAATTAATATTTATGTACTTATTCATATTTTTTTTTGACTAGCACATTTCTTGTGATTTAGTCCTCTGTAAAACTTAGCCATTCATGTGGTTGGGACTTTATTAATAAATACCTTGGTTCCATACTTCTTTAACTTTCTCATTGCTTGTTATCTCACTCAAAATGACCCCATACTCATGATCTGGAGCTCCAGATTCCCTTCTCTGATCACAACTTTGTGTCCTTCCTTTTCTTCTCTTTCATTCCTGCGACCTGCTCTTTGTCCTTATGACCTTCAGGTTCTTGACTCCTCCTTCTTCAAGCTCTGCTCTAGCCTCATAAGCCTTCTTCTCCAGCCTATACTCTATAATAGGTTGTTTCAATTATACAGCTGCTACCATTATAGAAACTATTATCTCCTACACTTCATGACATTTCCAATTATTATTATTATTTTTTTTTAGCCAATCACTCATAGCAGATGACTTCCTCTTTAGTATGTACTTTACCATTCCCCTCTTCTCTTGTTTCCATTTCTGAGGAAAAGGTGCTGGTCTTCTTCCCTGCTGAACCATTGAACCTAGTCCTAGGCCTCCTGCCTCAAGATGGTGTCATGGAGAAAGCATGGCCTTTGGCCCTCGCCTCACAAGAGCTAGAATTTCAGGCCTATTGTGGACGTAGACATATGTCCTGGAGCAACTTATTTAACCTCCTTGCACCTTTTAGATTTTCATCTTTCGTAGAAAATAATAATAACATCTTTCTCACAGTGTTGATGTGAGAACTAAATAGTAAAACATAAATGTATCTTGCGCAGTATTGGGACCAAGTAAGCACAGAATATATGTTAGTTTATTCCTTTCCTCTGGTGCTGTATTAAGAATTCTTACCCTGCTTTCGCTTTTTACATAAGCTCTCTAGGTCCTTTACCTCTGTGTACACATGTGCTTATACCTGCCCTACTCTGAACAAGCTTTCCTCCATCGCTAAGTAGTAAATCCCATGGTCTTTTCTTAGGTCTAAGCCTCCTTGGTCTCAAGGTTACATCTGGTACTACTGACTACACCTTTCTTCTTGAAACTGTCACCGCCCTTGGTTTCCATAAGTTAGTTCCTATCCTACCTCTTACTGCTCCTTATTTCTTAACTTTTCTGTTCTTTTTCCTGCTTCTCCTAACAAATAAAATGTTCCCCTAAGATAAGACCCCTGCTCTCTGCCCTTTTCTTTCTACAGTTATTTCCCCAATGTTTTGATTCCCTCCCCTGGCCACAATTCTCACCTTTGAAGTGATTGCTTCTACCAAATCTCCCCCAAGGCCCAGTCCCAGATTTCTACCTACTCATCTCCACCTGCATGTCCTAGTAATACCTTAATATGTATAAAACTGAACTCTTCATTTGCTCTTCTTAATAACACCCCCAAAAAGGTGCCATTATTATTAAAAATAATCTTTACATTTTTCTCTATCTTGCCTCACATCTAATTAGTTACCAAGACCCATTAAGGATACCATCACAAGTTTGTGTTTCTCTTCAGAAATTATTGTTCCTAGTGCCGTCACTCTACTTCAGACGTTCATTACCTCTTCTCTGTACCTTAGAAGTACATTCCTAGCCAGTCTCCCATCTTATGTCTACCTTCCCCATCTATACTAGATATACTTAGTGACATTTTCCAATTCAAAGCACTTTGGGGGCTCCCATTGCTTTCCAGCATTCCAGGTTCTTCATAATGTTGTCCTGGCCTATTTGACACCATCGAACTTATTTATCACTGCTTGACTCCTAATGACCTACATTTCAACCAATCTGGAGTATCTACCCTTCTCCAAGCATGACTTACCTCTTTTTGCCTTCATCTGCACATTTTTAATGTACCTTTGGTCTGAAATGCCTTCTGGTTCTCCTTTTATAATTTGAAATCCTACCTCTCTTTTAAGACTCATCTCAAATCATTCCTCCTTGAAATCATTTATGTTCCTCATCTAACTTCTCACAACTTTAAAAGATTTTTTTCTTTGAGAAAGAAATTCAATTCTTCCTCATATTATAGTTATTTGTACACTTATCTACTATCCACATAGTATGTTGTCTAAGAGCTAAACTGTGTTTTACTCATCTTTTTCTCCCATTTTGTGCTGAACACATTATCTTGCTAATAATATTTAGATGACAAATATTTGTTGAATTGACTTGAACTGGAAGTACACACTGGTTTATTATGCAAATCAAAACTCTGATTTAAAGAAAAAGGAATAATTTAGTGATTGTTAGGCTTTTCCCCCCATATAAAACAATATAAAAATCCACAAAAATAGTCTAAGCACAGAAAAAATAAATAGCTGACCAAGAATGGACAGTCAGGTAACAGGCAATAGAGCAAGAGAAAGAGGATGACTGTTTAAGACTTGGTTTCTAAAGGATTGTCATAGAAGAAAAAAAAAAAAGAATCACTCATCACTCGATTTGGTAAACTGGCTTCATTTTGTAGAGGATTCAGTTTAGCGTTTGAGAGACAGCAATTATTTGCTTGGCCTCTTACCATCATTTCCAGGGTAGATGACTTATAAAAATAGCAACCTTGAAAGTCTGGGCTACTAAACATATACACAAAGGTTAAACAATTAAATGTCATTACCATCTAGCCCTCCATGAATCTGGTAGTGTGTGTTACATGTTTGTGCCTCAGTTTATTCATATTTCAAATGTCACCTCCTTAGAGAGGCCCTCCTTGTCCCCTCTACCTAAATAGCATTTCTCTATCGCGTGACCATCAGTCTCTTTACCTTCTTTCATTCTTCATAACACCTGCATGACCCATCTGTCTTCCTCACTGGAAAGTAACCACCATCAGAGCAGGGACTTTGCTATTTTGTTCTCGGCAGTCTCTCTACTCTAGTCTAGAATAGCCTACTACATGGTGAGAGCTCAATATGGAAATATGTTTTGTATGAATGGAAGTGCCAAAAATAATTGACCCTTCTATGACATGTTTGTTACAACCCCAAATTCTTTGATAGGATATTATTTTATTTTGTGCCACTCAGGTTTTGCTCACCTAGGCAATATAATTGTAAAGCTTTCTAATCCTTTCTAGAAATCCTCTTTCGTAAATTGGCCAACCTACTCTTTCCATAATTTATTTTGCTTATTCTATGAGAGAAGTTGGCTCAAATTTTCCCAGTAAGTGAAAACGGGTTTCTAATTCGGCTTTCACTGCTTATTCTTTCCTTTTAATTCATGGTCATTCTTGTTTCTAGCGAGTCCCTGTTGACCTACTCAGAATCATTACTGGGAACCAGAAGATGGTATGTAATTGAATTGGTATCGCTGCTGTCACCATCAATTTGTGTAGGAAAAAAGGCTGAGGAAACACAAAGGCAGAAACTATAATTGAATATGGTTACTCCAAAGGTAAAACAGAGTTGCAATTTTCAGAGAGCATGGCAGGTCAGATGGTGAATGGGTAGGGGCTGAGTGAGATGAATTATCCCTAGGGGATATGAAAACCAAAGAAATGGACTTCAGCCAAAATGGATGGTCAGAAGTCACTAAACCCACAGCTTTCACAATGTCAATTCTTTTTCTAGGCATTCATATACAATGAACACTGGATTATGAGGTGAATAGGGGATCAGGAGATGTGGGTTCTAGTTCTGATTTCTTCAGTGGAGGCAAAACAATTAACAAATTAATTAATTGCCCTGGGCCATAGTCATCTCATTTATAATATTGGGACAATAACATAATTTCTGGCTCTCAGGGCTGCTAAGAGGACCTGATAACATGTTATCTTTGATTGCTTTTGAATAGTGCTTCATGCTGTTTGGAAGCTGAGTCTTATTATTACTTGATCAATGCCTTATTTCTACAATGACTAGTCATTTCAGCTAGTTTTTTATCCATTACAAAAAGCATACCACAGAGAATTGGCTTGCTCAAATTATGTTTATTTAACTTCCACCCTCCCATTAATATGTATTATCATGGCTAGGAATGTAACAGCCTGCAAGTCAGGAAATATGGAAGTGATATCTGCCTAGCATCCTTATGTTTCAGTGCTTCTCTTGTCACAGTGAGGGATGATGTTTACTTTGATAATATTTTATCAATGTCATCCATGATTCTGTTGCCTAAACTATTATTTTTGTTACTTTGTTATAAATACTATTGAGGGAACCATGTGACTAGACAGTATGCCCATTATGGATCAGTCCTCCATCCTCTCTTCCACCCAGAATTTTCCCCTACCATTGTTTTTCCTTCTTCAAACCCTACTGCATTTGGTGATATTCTAGAATTCATTCATTGTCTTACTCTAATTCTGGCCCCAATTAGTCATTTAACATAAAGGCTCTGAACTGCTTAAATTTTGTTTCCTTATTTCATATGTCTCTAAAAAATGTTTAAAAGGTACCAACAGGCTAAAGCTTATTTCCTTTTGTGTCACCTCTTACTCTCAGAAATATTGGCAACTGGGCATAGAGTTAAAAGTTTGAAATCCAAGTGAGGGTCTGGAAATTGATTGTCTATTAAGGACAGGTCATCACACAGCCTAGTATGCCTAGAGGATTCTGGTTTATACCTGGTGTCCAGGAATAATTATCAACTGTACTCCCCTGTCAGCCACAAAATGCCTTATTTTAAGCAATAAATAACATGACCACCCTGTTGAGGACAGTATTTCCAAAGCACCTTCCAACTCTCAGAATCATGGGTTATTAGAGCAAGAAGGGTCTTTAGGGTCACCTGCCATTCTCTAACCACATGGACACTGAGTAAAGCTTCAATAACTCTGGTCAACCAGATAACTTAGTTTTGCTGAAAACTAGCCATATAACTTTTGATGAACCCAATTTTTTCTCTGACATTGAGTTTTAGTTCTAAAATGCTACCACTGGCCTAGAACCTATACGATTTTTTTCTCTCTCTCTCTCTTTGGTGTTTAGTGATATTTTCTGATTATGAAATTAGTACATAGTATTTAAAAATTGAAACATTATGAACCATGTAATAATTAGAAAGAAAAAGTGCCCCCACAACTCTATATTCTAGATAGAGTCTATATTAAATAAATTTGACATATATTTAGTGTTCTCTTTTATTTTTTTTTTCTTGTGCTAAAATCCAAGGAAAGACATCTTACAGAACAGTTTTAGAGATCTTTCTAAAGGCAATTAGAGTCATATCGAGTGATCCAAATCAGTCTTTAAACTGATTTTTCTGGAAATCGGTTCTCTCTAAAGGCACATGAACTAGAAATGGGGTAAGGGCAGTTTTGTTTCTCCCCTTTATGCCTCCCTGTCTTTGCATTAGGAACAGTCATCTGATTGTGCAAAAGTCCACTCATTAGAGGTAGCATGCCCTGTTTTGGCTGATTCAACATGGTATGAATTACCTGCTGGTTATATTGTGACTCCTAGACTGGAATGCTAATGGTCCTCTTTGGCTTCTATGGCTGTATTTAGTTGCAGTGATTTGCCTGAACAGATCAATGGTGACAGGAGGCAGATGTCCTGAGAGTCCTCTTTTCCCAGGATGAACTGTCATGGTGGACAGACTCTCCATTGTGCACAGAATGTGGCTTGGATACCAAAAGCACATGTCTAAAATGAAATTCTGGACTTTATGTTATAATGAAGCCAATGCTGTAGAGCTAATTAGCAAATACGAGTACTAAGCTTGCCTATGTAGCTTTTGCCACTAATTAATGTGAAAGTAAGAGAAAAGAGATAAAATGGCAAAATAGATGAATAACTCTATCATACTTGTCTCAGTTACTGGAGGAAGCCAAGAGGGACACAAAAGTATTTTGAAAAATGTAAAGTTTTACTCAAATGTTAAGCTTAAAATAATTAAGTTTATTATAATTGCTTTGTGGTATTTAGGTGGATATTCTGGATACTTCTGTTATTAAGGTCTGCCTAAGTAAAGTGAGATTATTGTAGCCTATGCCATTTTGGCCACATTGGGTGGGTACAGTTAAGCTGTATCTTACAGCTCTAGGATATCCCACACAGAGGGATTTTAACATTAGTCCCTTCAGTTTTATGATCAGATATATGTTTGGTCTGGTGTAGAAAATGTTTCATCTCTTGTGTTTAATAATCAGACAATCGGGCTTCCCTGGTGGCGCAGTGGTTGAGAGTCTGCCTGCCGACGCAGGGGACCCGGGTTCGTGCCCCGGTCCGGGAGCATCCCGCATGCCGCGGAGCGGCTGGACCCGTGAGCCATGGCCGCCGGGCCTGCGCGTCCGGAGCCTCTGCTCCGCGGCGGGAGAGGCCGCGGCAGTGAGAGGCCCGCGTACCGCAAAAAAAATAATAATAATAATCAGACAATCAAGTTATGCCACTTAATTCTTTATCAATTGACTATTTGGATTAAAAAATCATCCTTAAATTGTTTCTCACATTAAATTAATCCAAAAGTAGGCTTCTCGATGCTTCTGTACTACTTCCCTCTCCTCTTAGTTTCAGAGTTCCTCATTTTCTAATATTGAGGGCTCACACTCCCCTGGGGTACCTGACCTCTGCTTTATTTCAAGCCCACCTGTGTTCTCATCTTTACCGTCAGGGATCTGGTGCTGATTCTGTGCTGGCACTGTCTTTTGAGCTCCTCAGATGTGTATTATTAATGCTACCAATAAAAAATACTTTCATGCAAAGCACATTTTTGGAACCTGGTAACATTACAAAAACAAAAATAATAACAAGGCTGATGATATTTATGTGACTATTCAGTTCCACCTAGCTTGGGTTTGATAGCCTGTATGAAAATCCACAGCAGTAGCAACAATAATAGAAGATGGAGGTGTTTGAGAAAATCAGTGTATAGGATTGAGCCAGCGAGTCCTAGTCCAGCTCTTCCTGCTAATCAAATTGGTGATGTAATCTTCTCCATTCCCCAGTAGTCACCTCTCTCCTCCAGGAATGACAGAGAATATATTTGATGCTTCTTACCCTGCCCAGATCCATGACCTCCTACCCCTTTGAATGGTCAATACTGCTAAGGAACCCAGTGACCCCACTGGCATTCAGCCTTAGCCCAGTAGCCTGTTCTTTCTTTTCCTTTTCTCCCCTTGCTGCATTGAATTGCAAATCTAGCCATGCCTCAGTGAAAGCACTTATATTTCTGATCTGCATCCTGACTCCCCTCGTCCTCTGGGACAGCAAAAACCCTGAGGAAATGTAGTCAGCCTCAGTTAAGCCAAGCCTCTGATCAGATTAGCTCCCTGTTTAATAAGACTTGAGGTAGGCATCCCAGCTGCGCTCCATCCCATTTCACATAAGCAGAAGAATCGAAGAATCGATGGCTGAAGACCCTTATTCTATAGAGTGGAGCCTGTGAATGTAGCTTTGGGCCCAGTTTCTCCAGTTTTATCATGAGAGTTGGGGCAAAAGCCATATTTGCAAGTTTCAACAGGGAGAGTTAAACCACAGAAGAGCTGAAAAGCCTTACCTAGGGGAGGCGACAGAAGTATTTATTAGGCGACTAATAAAACCTTAGATCCTACTTTTAAGCATTTAGCCCAAACATGATTGTTTTGATAGCACAAGGTCACAGTCCTTCCACCTCCCCAGCCCTCTGGGCTCTTTTCCTAATATGTAAAACATATTGGATTAACACAAGCTAATTCTTAAAGCCCCTTTCTGCTCTGAACTCCCTTGAGAGCCTCAGGCCCTATAATGCTTTTATGGAAAAGATATTTTGAGGAAAGGATGAGGAGACCTCAACTTTGACTTTCATTCAACTATTCATTATTTGGTAAACATTAGTTCAGTACTGATCATGTGACAGCACCCAGGTGAGTAACCACAGCACCTGACTGCAAAGAGCTCATATTTTACTGGAGAGACAGGGCCATAAAGTATAATCATAATCCAATGTGGTCAGTACAAAATCAAGACCATACAGGGTATTATGAGTATACAGAAGAGAGCTGTACTACAGCTGGCCCAATGGGATCACAGAATAGAGCCTGTTGAATTTATATGGTTATCTTCCAACCCAAATATATCATCAAAAGTGGAGGTTGGCCCAGACAACCTCCATTGACTAGATATGTATCTGGTTACTTATCTTAAGGAAGAATAGGTAACCAGCAATATTTTAAAATATTAATGTATCTGTTTTTGAAAACATGCCAAAAATTAGGGCAGGAGGGTTTATTATTAAATGCTTTGTTGCTCTTTGACTTTGTAAGTTGCTGTAGAGTGCTATGTTCTACTTCAGGTTTGGACATAGGCCTTTTCTCTTTCTTAGACAATGTCATTGTGCAATAGAAAAATTACTGGATCACTAGTCAGGAGACCTGGGGTTTGTTTTTGGCTCTGCCACTAACTAGCAAAGTGACCTTGGTCAAATTACTTAAACTTCAATCTTTTCTATTAAATAAAATGGTTGGATGAAATGATCCCCAAGTTTCCTTCCAGTTTTGATAGGATAGTTTCTGTTTCCCTGTGAATCTCTGATTGTTTCTAATCCCAAGTGTGCCTATGAATGTGTGTGGTTGACAAAATAGGCTCAAAACACAAGAAATTAGTATGAGGCTATGTCACAGGTTGAGTTCCCTGGGAAGCAGGCTCTGGGATGAAGATTATCAAGCAGATGGTTTATGGGAAGTGCTCTTGGGATGGATTCCAATGGAAAGGAAAGGAATGAAGCAGGAATGAACAGAGGGACAAGTAGAGCTCTGATGCAGTCTCAATGGAAAACACAGACAGGGTGAAACTTCAGAGACATCCTGAGTTGGAAAGAGGGCTATGCCTTGATACCCTTGTGTTGGGCAGTCAATGGATACAGCCTGGGATGAAGCAGCTCTCTTTAGTCAAAATAATCCTCAAAGAGGGCTGAAAATTGAGGGCTTTCTGCCGGCAGCCCTCTCAGTAGTTGGAAGAATGAGTCCTTCATTCCTGAAGGGGACACTACATCACAGCATCCTCCCCACAATGTCTGTGTGCTCTCACTATTATGAGCTTTGATAGAATATATTTGAAAATACCTAACACTGTGTCCATACTCAATAGATGTTCATTTGTCCATCTGGTCTACCCGCCCACCTATCCATCCTTTTATTACTTTTTTTTTTCTTTTTCATAGCTTATGGGACTGAAAGGAGAGAATCAGTTGGTAATTCCTCTTACTAGCAAGAAGGGAATTCCTGTTTAAGGAAGGAGATTGTATCTATTGATTCCCTTCTAATCTGAAGCTACCTCTGTTCTATACTAATTAACAATAACAATTGAATACTGCTCTGGTTTGCAGACTTTTTGAAATATGCTATTTTATTTGATCCTCACAACGAACTTATGTGGCAGGCTAAGCTGGTATTAATAGTCTCACTGTAGAGATGAAGAAGCTGAGGATAAATCTAGTAACTTGTCCTAAACCAGGATGAGATGAAAGGAGACTTTGAATCCAGGTCTGCTGATTTCTGGTCCAGGGTTTTTTCCATGATGCCAGAGTCAGCAGGGCCTCACAGGCTATGGAGCAGCTGATAACCTGGGCTTGGGGCAGCCTGTCTTCCTGGAGAGTTTTTTCTCAGCAGAAGCTGAGTTACTGTACAGCAGTAACTGCCAGGGACAGGGAGCCTATGGGCCCCTTCCCAGTGTTTCAGTTCCCTACATTTCAGCCCCCTGCAGCTCACTGAGCCTGTGTAGAATCCTGTGTGTATATTGTCAGCAGACCCACTAAGCTTGGTAATATTACACACAGAACATTGTTCCCTGTGACTTAGTGTGGATTTATGGTGAGGAAAAGTCCAGGCAGACAGATGTAATGTGTCACCAGCCCATAGACCAGTGCTTCTCAAACTTTAACCTGCATTTGAATCACCCAGAAATCTTGTTAAAATGCAGACTCTGGTTCAGTAGGTCTGGGGTGGGACTTGAGAGTCTTCATTTCAAGCACGTGCCCAGAGGAGGCTGGTGCTGTTGGTGCATGGATAATAGTTTACCTCTCTCCCAGTCACAGAAACCCACAATCCTTCACCAAAGAAGCCCAAGGCTGGTACTTGCTTTAAAGGCTAGCTGGAGCCAATGATCTGAAAGAAACAAGTCATAATTTTATTGTAGTTATAGTTTCTTATTTCTTTCCACCTCTTCCTAACCTCCACTCTTTCTAAGGAAAAAAGGAAGAAAAGAAGGTAGCAGAAAAGGGAGGAAGAGAAGAGAGTAAGAGAGAAGGAAAGAAAAAAGAAAACCAAATTGGCAATGTGGCATGTGGTCAGAACAAACCAAGCTGTAGATTTCTGTGATGCTGCTAGTAACAGGTGCCCCTGGAGCCTCTTCTTATTTAGAAGGGTGAACATTATCCATTTTGTGAAAGAGGAGAGGAGACCATATGTATAAATCCTGCAGATACCAGAAGGAAAGATGCTTGTCCACAGCGTCTTTCCCACTGGTAAGTAAGGGGAGTCCTTGGGGTTAGAAGCCCAGGGGAAAGCCCTGTGATCTTGTTAAACCAGCTCCATTTAATGAGCTGTGGCTGGGTATTTAAGCAACAGAGCGCCCCTCGCTGCAGTCCCTGGGGTGTTGATTTACTCCTTGATGGTGTCTGTACTGTAGAATATGGCTTCATTTCCTGGCTTCTCAGGCTGGTGGAGGGGGTGGGTGGAAGCAAATGCTTTTGAAGTGATTTTTTTGCTAAAACATTCAAATTGCTTCTTCCTAAGGGGGATGAAATATTTTCTGAGTTTTTGCCACATAGTTTCTCCAAGCAATGGAAGGAGGGGGGCAGGGAATAGAAGCTGGAAACAGCCTTAGTCAGGAATGTTCTTGGGAGTAATACCAGGCAGAGCAGGGGGAGGGAAGCTTTTGTTCTACAAGGCAAGCTCTCTAAAAGCAAGGAGAAGAAATATGAAAATCAGGGCCTGCTCACCAGGGAAAAACTGTCAATGCAGTGGAATATACATGTGAACGGAATATTTAAAACAGGCTTGATCAAAGCTCCATGAGGTATCCCGTGCAGAGCACTGTCTCTGCCGGTCACCTACTGTCTTCCTGACGCTCCATCCTGGTCTCAGGGTGCGGTGTTGGGCAGGCCAGGGTTGGTGCTGACAGCCTTTGTCTGTCTGTGTTCTCAGGGGTGTGTGTGTGTGTGTGTGTGTGGTGGGGGAAGGGTGAGAGCCAAGGCTTTCCAGGAGCATGTGTCTATGGAGATTTGGGGTGGAGCTGAGTTCAGGCCCTGGCACCAGCCTTCCAGAGGGAACTCAGAAGTATGGTAATTAGGCATCTCCCCCCTCAGGCAAATGGGGAAGGAGTTTGCTTTTCCTGAACACCAACATGCAGAGATGAAAACCAGGAGGAAACAGCAGGATTCACCTGCCACCCCAGCTCAGGATTCCTGAGGCCCCTGGTGAGAAGGTGGTGCTGCTCTGAGCATCTGTCACAGATGCTCAGAGCAGCTGTTGATTTAAGCATCCTGGTCTCTTTTTCATAGAACTTTTACCCACTTGTTTGAATGATTTATCACCAAGAAATCACATTCTATCCTTGAACATCGACAACTGTCTTTTTGAGAAAAATGGCACAGTGAGAGGCAGGGAGATAGACAGAACAGGAGTGTATAATTTTACTTAAAGGAAATCTCCGTGGAACTGGAAATAACTTAAAATAGTCTATTTTACGAGAATGGCGGCCGTTTTCTAATTGATTTGCATGTGTTATTCTATTGATTTCCAAAAGAGGACTGAGGTAGGCATTGTGATGGCTATTTTGTGAATGAGGAGACAGAGATTCTGAGAGACTGTGATTTGTCCAAGGTTACACAATTAGTAAGTGGCAGATCTGGGACTTAATTAAATGTGTTCTGCTGCTTTCCACTATATTATGACAGCTCTCCAAAAATGAGCTGTTCCATATCATCTCCCTATCTCGCAACCCTATCTGCCTTAGGAACCCATTTTACTATTGCCTGTAGAAAACAGATCATCTCCCACCCCCTTTGTAATTCTGGGCCATATCCTTGGTTATTATGTCATAAGATTTATTTTTTAAAAAGATAAAAATCTCCCATAGTGGAATATAAGGGGAGGTTGCCAAGCCTGACCTCTACCCACTGTGATTTCAGGGGAAGCACAGGGTACCAGCTATGCACCCATGTTATAAAGATGATCCCACACACCATCCTTCACCATATTTTGGTATAAAGCAAGTTAGAAGCAGTAGAGTAAAAGAAATATTAGCATGGGCTTTGGAGTCAGATTTCCCTGCGTAGTCAAGCCTTAACCTTTCTAGGCCTTAATTTTCCTATGTGTAAATGAGGAATAATAATACCTCTCTTAGAGGAACTCTGTGAGGGTTAGAGTAAAGAATGCATGTGAGATGGTCAGTAGAGTGCCTGGTCCCAAAATGTTACTGACTGCTATTTTTAGATTCATAGATTGTGCAGTAGGACCCTTAAAAAGAGGTTTGCCTTTGAAAGACTTGCCAGAATTGATTTAAATCTCTTTCAACTGAAAGGCCTTTACTTTTAGCTCTGAGATTCTGTGGGTCTAGGAAATACTGTGATTCATGTATCTTTGTATTTCTCACAGTTACCAAGCACAAGGCCTTACATGGAAAAGGTGCTCAATTAATTCCAGTTGACTGGGGTGAGATGAGGAGGAATGTGTATGGGGGGGTGGCGGGTGCTGGGTGCAAAGTTATGGGGAGAAGGGGTGTGTGGGAATGTGCCCTTTGACCACAACCCAACATCTTTAGATTCCTTCTTTATACCTTTGCCCTTGGGGCACAATATTCTTCTTTCTCCTATGTTTTTTCCAGAGTACAGTGTCAACAGAGATATTCTTATGATTGTTGTCTTGGGAATAATAAACTCTGCTTTACTAGAGATGAGAGAATCTTTGTTCATAATAAAAGAGAAAAGCAGTTATCCAAATAGACAGAACGTCCAACTTTTCTCAGCTTTTGAGATTAAAGACTAACCATTTCTGAATACACTGCTATGCTATTCTTGGCCCACACCTTTCTCTTCCTGACTATCCACCAAGTCCACCTTCTTGCAGATTTCATCCTATTTCTCTTCATAGATCAAGCTGTGCTTTCCTGGATTCCACGGCCATTGCTACACCTTAGGCTCAACAGACTTGATCCTCAGCTTCAATGGAATTTTGTCTTCCAACGGGCTCCTCAACCTTTTATGAATTATCCCTTGAGATCCCCATTTCTATACTGGAGAAAGCGGAGAGGCCCTGTGTTAAAGACCTACAAGGATCTGAGATAAAGAGACCTCTTTAGATTTGTTTACCGTGGGGTTGATGACCAGTAAAATGTCTAGTTTAGATCAGGGTCTTCTTGATGGGTAGAGCTGCCTATACGCCAAGATGGAGAAGGGAAGGTACAATGAAGTATGATATAAATGTCATTGAGAATCCTAGTTGCCCCCAAATCATTTCACTATTATAGCATTGAAAGGGCTTAGTGATTATTGTTTATTATTTTTAGCACCTAAAGTCCTGTATTAGAGATGCTCAATCAGATTGAACCAGGTAGACCCAGAATCATTTTCTAGCTTTAACCATTGCTGGATCTATGACCTCAGGCAAATTAGTTACCTCATTCTGTAAAATGGCAAATATAATCTATCCCCTTTGTGATTCTGGCATGGAATACAAATAATGGCTGTAAAGTGATTCTTGATGATTGATATGTATTAGATGCACAATAAATGGGAGATATTTATTATTAAAATATTTAAATACTTATAGACTAATATTTCATAGAAATATTAAAGTATTTACAGGCTATTCCTCCATAAACCACACACTGAAATATGAATATGCCTCCTGAGAGAAGTAATGCACCCAGTTTATCAGTTTAACTAGCTTTCACCTTGGAAAACAATGGTGAGGTTTCAAGGTATGGGACAAAGAGAGAAGGGTGTTGGGGAGAGTGAGCAGTGCCCACAGACTAAATTAGAAACAGAAGAGCTAACACCTATCCTTCTCAAACTCTTCCAAAATATAGCAGAGGGAGGAACACTCCCAAACTCATTCTACGAGGCCACCATCACCTTGATACCAAAACCAGACAAGGATGTCACAAAGAAAGAAAACTACAGGCCAATATCACTGATGAACACAGATGCAAAAATCCTCAACAAAATACTAGCAAACAGAATCCAACAGCACATTAAAAGGATCATACACCATGATCAAGTGGGGTTTATTCCAGGAATGCAAGGATTCTTCAATATATGCAAATCAATCAACGTGATACACCATATTAACAAATTGAAGGAGAAAAACCATATGATCATCTCAATAGATGCAGAGAAAGCTTTCGACAAAATTCAACACCGATTTATGATAAAAACCCTGCAGAAAGTAGGCATAGAGGGAACTTTCCTCAACATAATAAAGGCCATATATGACAAACCCACAGCCAGCATCGTCCTCAATGGTGAAAAACTGAAACCATTTCCACTGAGATCAGGAACAAGACAAGGCTGCCCACTCTCACCACTCTTATTCAACATAGTTTTGGGAGTTTTAGCCACAACAATCAGAGAAGAAAAGGAAATAAAAGGAATCCAAATCGGAAAAGAAGAAGTAAAGCTGTCACTGTTTGCAGATGACATGATACTATACACAGAGAATCCTAAAGATGCTACCAGAAAACTACTAGAGCTAATCAATGAATTTGGTAAAGTTGCAGGATACAAAATTAATGCACAGAAATCTCTGGCATTCCTATATACTAATGATGAAAAATCTGAAAGTGAAATCAAGGAAACACTCCCATTTACCATTGCAACAAAAAGAATAAAATATCTAGGAATAAACCCACCTAAGGAGACAAAAGACCTGTATGCAGAAAATAATAAGACACTGATGAAAGAAATTAAAGATGATACAAATAGATGGAGAGATGTACCATGTTCTTGGATTGGAAGAATCAACATTGTGAAAATGACTCTACTACCCAAAGCAATCTACAGATTCAATGCAATCCCTATCAAACTACCACTGGCATTTTTCACAGAACTAGAACAAAAAATTTCACAATTTGTATGGAAACACAAGAGACCCCGAATAGCCAAAGCAATCTTGAGAACGAAAAATGGAGCTGGAGGAATCAGGCTCCCTGACTTCAGACTATACTACAAAGCTACAGTAATCAAGACAGTATGGTACTGGCACAAAAACAGAAAGATAGATCAATGGAACAGGATAGAAAGCCCAGAGATAAACCCACGGACATATGGTCACCTTATCTTTGATAAAGGAGGGAGGAATGTACAGTGGAGAAAGGACAGTCTCTTCAATAAGTGGTGCTGGGAAAACTGGATAGGGACATGTAAAAGTATGAGATTAGATCACTCCCTAACACCATACACAAAAATAAGCTCAAAATGGATTAAAGACCTAACTGTAAGGCCAGACACTATCAAACTCTTAGAGGAAAACATAGGCAGAAGACTCTATGACATAAATCACAGCAAGATCCTTTTTGACCCACCTCCTAGAGAAATGGAAATAAAGACAAAAATAAACACATGGGACCTAATGAAACTTCAAAGCTTTTGCACAGCAAAGGAAACCATAAACAAGACCAAAAGACAACCCTCAGAATGGGAGAAAATATTTGCAAATGAAGCAACTGACAAAGGATTAATCTCCAAAATTTATAAGCAGCTCATGCAGCTCAATAACAAAAAAACAAAACAACCCAATCCAAAAATGGGCAGAAGACCTAAATAGACATTTCTCCACAGAAGATATACAGACTGCCAACAAACACATGAAAGGATGCTCAACATCTTTACTCATTAGAGAAATGCAAATCAAAACTACAATGAGATATCATCTCACACCAGTCAGAATGACCATCATCAAAAAATCTAGAAACAATAAATGCTGGAGAGGGTGTGGAAAAAAGGGAACACTCTTGCACTGCTGGTGGGAATGTGAATTGGTACAGCCACTATGGAGAACAGTATGGAGGTTCCTTAAAAAACTACAAATAGAACTACCATATGACCCAGCAATCCCACTACTGGGCATATACCCTGAGAAAACCATAATTCAAAAAGAGACATGTACCAAAATGTTCATAGCAGCCCTATTTACAATAGCCCGGAGATGGAAACAACCTAAGTGCCCATCATCAGATGAATGGGTAAAGAAGATGTGGCACATATATACAATGGAATATTACTCAGCCATAAAAAGAAACGAAATTGAGCTATTTGTAATGAGGTGGATGGACCTAGAGTCTGTCATACAGAGTGAAGTAAGTCAGAAAGAGAAAGACAAATACTGTATGCTGACACATATATATGGAATTTAAGAAAAAAAAATGTCATGAAGAACATAGGGGTAAGACAGGAATAAAGACACAGACCTACTAGAGAATGGACTTGAGGATATGGGGAGGGGGAAGGGTAAGCTGTGACAAAGTGAAAGAGTGGCATGGACATATATACACTACCAAATGTAAGGTAGATAGCTAGTGGGAATCAGCCGCATAGCACAGGGAGATCAGCTCGGTGCTTTGTGACCGCCTGGAGGGGTGGGATAGGGAGGGTGAGAGGGAGACGCAAAAGGGAGGGGATATGGGAACATATGTATATGTATAACTGATTAAATTTGTTATAAAGCAAAAAATAAAAATAAAAAAATAAAAAAATAAAAAAATAAAAAATAAATTGGAAACAGATGCCTATCACTACAGTGTACTAGTTGTACCCATGATGATTGTGCTGGGGACTATGGTGGATCTGGCCACAGAACTCCCGGCCATGGGAAGCATCCAACATCACAACAGTACCAAGTGGGCAGTGAAGTTCCTATTATTTTGATGAAAAAAAAAGAAGCAAATATATCAAGTATGAACCCAAGTTTATAAAACTGATGAATGAAAGAGCTTGGATTTGAACCCAAACCCTGTTCTGTACTCTTAGTATCAATATCGTATTGCCTCTTTACTTATTTATTCTTTATTCCACACAGAGTAAGTGTTGTTTCTATTAACCACATATTCCAGTTATCCATTCGATATTCAGTTAACCAGTATTTGTTGGAAACTTCTTATTTTCCAGGGAGTATAGAGGATAGAACAATTCATAAGGCAAAGCCCCTGACCTCTCACAGCTTGCAGCCTGATAGGGGAAATAATTGCAATACAAGGCAGAATGTAAAAGATGCCAAAAGAGAAGTATGTCTCTCTGCTTCTCCACTTCTCCTTCCCACAGATAATCAATAAATAATCCTACTTTGTATTTTGCTAATACCTGTCTTCCAAGGAAACCAAATGCTTTGCATATATTATCTTGTCAACACTCCCAATAGTAGAACAGCTTCATACTTCAGTTCCAAAAACCTATCACCTTGTAAAACTGTGTGCAGCCAATCTCACACTTTCTTATGACAGTCAGAGCAGTGACACAATGTCTTGAAATTAGCATCAGAATCTCAAGTACACAGCATCAGCATTGGGGGTCACATACCTCAGGTTTATTTAGATCTGCATGGGGACATAGTCCCTTTTTTCTTTTATAGCTTATGGACTGATAAGCCAGTCAGTGGGGCTGTGATGAGGGGAAAAATAAAAAGAATGAAGCAATTTTATTCCATTTGGCCAGCAGCAGAAGGCAAATGCGTAAGGGAAGTTAAGGAGACCTGGTAGCATCTGAATGCTGAGTTATAGTGTAGGTTACCACTGAAGCCTGACTATGTGCTAGGCATAATGCTGAGTGCCTTATTTTCATCATCTAACACACACACACACACACACACACACACACACGCCAGTTTAAGAGGGTTGTACTTACTTTTGGTTAAGCACTCTTATTGCCATTTCCTTACAAGTGAAGGAACTGAGACTTAGTTTGGTTAAGTAACTTGGCTTAGGCCAGGCAGTGAATCTGAAGTGAGCTGGAGCTCAGCCACAGACCTGACTCTTTAAAGCTCACATCCTAATGACTATGCCATACCCCTTCCTAAGATTGGGAGAATCAAGAAAAGCTGCATGTAGATAAAGCCTGGCTGTCTGAGGAGTCTGCGGGCAAGAGCCAGAAAGACAGGAATTGGGAAGCATCCAAGTTTAAGATGAGACCATGAAATATGTAACAGTAAGAACTCTTGGTTGAAAAGACTCAAGCCCAACTCAAGCTATCTTAAATTGTAGAGGAACTTTTTATCTCAGAGAAGCAAACTATGGCAATAGTGGGAGAAGAGTGGGTCCAGTGGTGTTCATCCAGGGAAATGAAGGCCTCAAGTCTCTGTCTCCCCATACTGCAATTCTGCTTCTCTCTTTTCATTCTTTGACACCAGCTCACCCCATGAGGCTGAAACCATGTCTATAAGCTGCCTCAGAATTTCATCTTTAAAGCTTCAAGGCCTGTGAGGAAAAAGAGATGTTTCCCATAAGTCTCAGTTAGAAAAATCCCTAGAAAATTTCTGATTGGTTTTGTCTAGATTATTTAACTCCCTGTGGCTAGGGTAACACATTGATTGGAACATCACCCCTCAACCAGAAGGTAGGATTAGGAGTAAAACTGTTTCCTCTTCTAGAAAAAGAGGAAAAAGAGATGGGGGAGATCAAGATGGTAGGGTAAGAGGACATGGAGCTCATCTGCCCCCATGAACACATCAAAAATAATCTACATGTGGAACAATTCTCACTGAAAACTAACTGGAAACTGGCAGAAAGACTCCTGTACAACCATGGCTGTAAAAAAAAAAAACAATATACACATCAACAGGTAGGAAAGGAAGAAAAGTCATCCGGTCAGGACCTGTACCCCTGGGAGCAGACTCAGGGAAAGGGAGATTAAACAGGTGGACACACGTCTTGGGGAGTGAGTGGGTCGAGCCACAGCAGACTGGATGTCCCAGTCCTGGGATCCTACACAGAGGAGATAAACCCTGTTGGCTGGTTGGAGAACAACTGGGACAAATAGAAGAGCTGGGAAAGCCTGCACTCCAGTGTGAGTAGCACACACACTAGCTATCCCCTGAGGCAGGGCAGAGAGAGTTCTGCTCTAGTGACTGCACACCACAACCCAAGCTGAGCAAATGCTCCAGCCCCACTCATTCCATGTCACAATGTGGCATTGGATCTGGGGTGGGTGAAACCAGGGAAAAGACAGTGGGACAGTCCCAGAGTGGAGCCTGGGTGGGGTGGCAGCAGCCACTGTTGGCACTTAAGCAGTGCCTCAGAAGCTGCTCAGATCTCTGAGGGCAGTCACTACACCATAGCTAACCTCTCGATACATGCTGAGCGTCCACACGGGTCCTGCCAGTCCTGCAAAGTGGCTCCATAACAGGTCAGGGGCAGTGGAGGCAGGGGGCGGTAATCAGCTGTGAGGGACAAAGGGGACTTGCACCCAAGGCTGTGAATGGGCTGAGCTGCAGACGTCTACATAGGCAGTGCATCAGATATCTGTCCATGCACAGGCCTCACTTGTTTCAACACTCCCCTCCTCTGGGGCTAAGGTCCTGATGTGGGGAGAGTGAAAATCACACACCTAAAGGGAATGAAGCCAGCTCAGGCTTAGCCCTCAGGGTTTCTGCTCCAGAAACTTGGGATCAGACCCCACTCTTGACAGGGTGGTGATGGCCACTGAGCAGAGAGGAATCCTGCCTCATACCCTGTGCCAGCTCAAGCCTTCCATCTCTATCCCCATCACTACCAAGTACACTCTGAGGAAAGATGTGACTTGCCTCCACGTAAAATTCAGCTCTCCCACCAAAGGCTTTGGACATATGCAGTCTGTATAGGGACACTCCCACACCAGAACACCCCTTCAAGACTGCAATAGGTAACTGATTCACTTAAATTCATACAGGCAGAGAAAGTTAAGCAAAATGAAAAGACAGAAGAACTACTCTCAATTGAAAAACCAAGAGAAAACCCCTGAAAAAAAAAATAATGAAACAAATAAACAATGTACCAAATAATAAATTCAAAAATTGGTAGTAAAAATGTTAACTGACTTAGGGTAAATAATTGATCTAAACAGTAAACATTTTAACAAGGAACTGGAGAATATAAAAGAGACCCAATCAGAAATGAATAATTCAATAGCTGAAATTAAAAAACTCACTAGAGGTAATTCCCAGGTGATCCAGTGGTTAGGACTCTGTGCTTCCACTGCAGGGGCCCAGGTTTGATCCGTGGTCTGGAAACTAAGATCCTGCAAGCCACAGCACAGCCAAACAACAACAACAACAACAACAACAACAAAACACTAGGAAGTACCCTAAGTAATACTGAAGAACACATAAGTGATCTAGAAGATAGAATAATGGAAATTACCCAATCAGAGCAGCAGAAAGAAAAAATTTTTTTAAATGAAAGCAATTTAAGAGATCTCTGCAATAACATTAAGCATTCCAACATTTGCATTATAAGAGTTCCAGAAAGAGAAGAAAGGGATCAAAAAATAAATTTGAGGAAATTATGGCTGAAAACTTCTCAAACCTGAAGAAGGAAATGGATATTCAGGTATGGGAAACAGAGAGTCCTAAACAAGATGAATTCAAACAGACCCACACCGAGATAAATCATAATTAAAATAGCAAAAGTTAAAGAGAGAATTCTAAAGCAAGAAGAGAAAAACAAAGAGGCATATATAAGGGAGTCCCCATAAGGATATCAGCTGATTGTTCTGCCAAAATTTTTCAGGTCTGAAGTGAGTAGCATAAAATATTAAAAGTGCTGACAAAGAAAAACCTGCAACCTAGGATACTCTACCCAGCAAGATTATTATTTAAAATAGAAGGAGAGAAAAAAAAATTTCTCAGACAAGCAAAAATTTTTTAAATTTATCAATATTAAACCTACTGTTTAAAAAAAATGTTGAAGGGTCTTCCCTAAATGGAAAAGAAGTAAGAATATATAGGAAAGGGAAAATGTCACTTGGAAAGGCAAATGTATAGTAAGAACTGAGGATCAACAACATAAATAAGCCAGTACACAGATTAAAATACAACAAAAATGTAAAAGCAGCTATAATTACAATAAACATTTGAGGGGTAAGCAAGAAGATGGGGGTAGCGTGACCAGTTGTCCTTCCACATTCTTATCAGATTGTATGAGCTGTATGAGCTCTATGAGAGTGATATTTTGGAAAGGCCTAGCTTCTTGCATGGCTATCATTTATTGAGCATATCTCATATCCCAGACATCATGCCAGGTACTTTACATGTATTAGCTCCAATTCTGAGAGCCAAAATAGTAGGTAATTTGCCCCGGTCCAAATGTTTATTAAAGGCAGGAATGAGAGCAGAACCCCTTCCACTACATCACTGTGGAAATGTTTTCACAAGTGCTCTAGCATATAAAGGAGGAGATTTCAGAGCTGTGTGTCTGATGAGATTTAATAATTGGTACCTGCCCACAAACCCATCCCATTTTTATCTGTTCCTGGCATGTGGGTGAAGAAATGAAATTCTATTCATGGTTTTGCCAGAGGATTTTGTGTCTTAGGACAGTGGTTTAAAAGTATGGTCCTCAGACCAACGCATCAGCCTATCCCGAGGACATATTAAAAATGCAAACTCTCAGGCACAATTTTTAACATACTGAATCAGAAACCCAGGGATGGAGGGGAGGGCAAAACTCTGTTTTAAGTCCCCCAGGTGATCCTGATTCACACCAGTGTTTGAGAATCACTGCCTTGGGGAATCTTTCGGGAAGCCAATTTCAGCTGAAGGGTACCTAGGTATCAATGGAGAAATGGGGGTAGGGTGACCAGTTGTCTTGTTTTTTCAGGACTGAAGGGGTTTCCAGGATGTGGGGTTTTTAGTTTTAAAACCGGGACAGTCCCGGACAAACCAGGACGATCTAGTTACTGTACTAGTTTTTTTATTGCTGTCATAACAAATTACCACAAACTTATAGCTTGAAACAAAAACGTTTGTTATCTTTACAGTTCTGTGGATCAGAATTACAACATAGGTATTATTGGGCTAAAATCAAAGTGTTAGCCAGGATGTGTTTCTTTTTGAAGGTGTAGAAAGAATCCATTTCATTACTTTTTTAAGTTTCTAGAGGCCCCCTTGCTCTGCCTTCAAAGCCAGCAATGCTACTTTTCTGTGACCATTATTCTGTAGTCACATCTCCCTCTGACCATAGCCAGAAAAGGTTCTTTGATTTTAAGAAAGGATCTGTGTGATTAGATAGGTCCCACCTGGATAATCGAAGATAATCTTCCCATCTCAAGATCCTTAATTTGCTCACATTTGTAAAGTCCCTCTTGCCTTGTAAGGTAGCATATTCATAGGTTCCAGGGATTAGGATGCAGACATCTTTTGGGAGCCACTATTCTGCCTACCATGGTTACCATAACTGGAAGCCTGCAATGCAGGAATTTTCAGTATTAAAACCAGTAAAGTCCTAGGCAGAACCTGGACAAGTTGGTCCCTTAATTGGAATGGCAGTGTGCAGAGAAGAGCCTTATTTCTGTGGGGGTGGCCACATCATGCTGTGGTGGAAGAGACTCTGAAAGCAAGCTCTGGAGTCAGGCAAAAGTCAAAAAGAGGCAGATCTGTTTTCCTGAGTTGCCTATTCTGTGATTTTGTGTAACTGATTCAAACTTTCTCTTTTTCATGCTTGTGACATGATCTCACACTTGTGGATTTTTTTGTGTGTTGAGTATAACCATACTAATTTATTGTTAGTCACTAACCATGGGTAATTCACTGTTGCTTATAAAATGCTACATTAACTACTGCTACTATTTAGTTATCAAGTTTTGAGGGTAACAAAAACAAATAATGACTTTAATTGTCTGAATCTGGCTGTGTGTGTGTGTGTGATCAGCATGTGGTCAGGGCCTTGCTGAGCCCTAAAGAGAACTGGTGAAACATATTCACAGTAATGCAGGCTGTAGTAGTAGCTCTTGCAGGGAAGTAATGTTCCCTGAGTATTTTATTGTATAGAGTATATAGTAAGGATTTATTTATTCTCCGTAAATATCTGACTGTCTCTAGTTCTGCCATCTCTTCAGATGAAATGCCCCCAAACAAAATGCCTCCTAAAGTGGCTGGAAATAGATGCACATACAAAGTATTGATTATGCTGCTGAAACTGTGAAATTAATATAAACATGGATAGATGAAACCAACAAGTGTTCCTCTTCTTCATGTTGACCAGGAGGCTGGGAATGGCAGTGGTTAAAGGCTTTGCCCATGTGAGGCCATAGCCGCTATTCTACTTTACATTATGACACAAATGCTCTTCTGTAAAGGAGAGAGTACAGTCCTTGGAATGAAGATTGACACGGAAGGACTCAAATCCCAAATCTATCGCTTATTCACTGTGTGACCTAAGGGTCATTTCTCATCTTTCTGAGCTTAATTTTTCTCATATTAAAAAAAAAAATAATACCTTATATTTGTTTTGAAAGTTAATAATAACATATATTAAATAAGTATTAAGTGTCTGGTGCAGAGTTGGCAAAAATAAATGGCGATTATTAACATTATTGGTTCACTTTTCAAAGACATCTCCAGTAATAATTGAGGGCTTTTCAAGGTTGTTTAGTATAGTAGTAACTATTTTCACTATTTTCACTCCTTGAATGGCCATTTATTCGACACACGTTCTATTCTGTGTCAGGCTGAAATTGAGGGTATAAAATTAACAAATGAGTAATCCCCATCTTATAGGAACTCTCAGCCTTCCTGGAGAAATGACACTTGCTTGAACTGGAGGCATCAATTAGTGATGTTTGGAGGAGAAGAGAGCATGCCACACTTTGGGAGCAGTATGATTGAACCAAAGCACAGAGGTGAGATACAGCCTGATCTGTGTTGGGAATTACATGTAGCTTGCTATTGCTGCATTATGTTAGGAAGGAAGTAGTCAGAGATGAAGCTGAAGATACCAGCTGAAGCGTGAAAGACCTCCTACATGATGGCAGGGAGCTTGAACATTATCTGTTCATGGAGGGGATCCACTGATGGTTTTAAGTAGGGAATGATGTGATCTAATTAAGTTTTTTTGTTTTTTTTTTTGTTTTTTTTTTTTGCGGTACGCAGGCCTCTCGCCACTGTGGCCACTCCCGTTGCGGAGCACAGGCTCCAGATGCGCAGGCCCAGCGGCCATGGCTCACGGGTCCAGCCGCTCTGCGGCACATGGGATCCTCCCAGACTGGGGCACGAACCCGCGTCCCCTGCATCAGCAGGCGGACTCCCAACCACTGTGCCACCAGGGAAGCCCTAATTAAGATTCTTAAAACATCACTCCAGACATTCCATGGAGAATGGATTGAAAGGAGGGAAGGGTGAAAGGGAAATTGGGGAGATCAGTTAGTAGGCTTTATAAGTTATGTTATCTGCATTAAACAACAAATAACTAAGGCTATCTCATGAGACTTCAGTTAAAGAACTAAAGAGTGTGAACAGGGTTAAGGGAACCACCAAGAATGTTAAATTACCCCAGGACTAGCAACAGTGGGAATCGTTACCAACCCCAGGCATGAAGGGTGGAGGGAAGAAAACAGTGAGAGCTGAACCATGGAGAAAGAGCACCTGATAGGAGTTGTAACCTTACTTAGGTCAGGTTCTCCAGAAGTCGACCCCAGAGGAGGATTAATGTGCAAGTCCGTTATTCAGGAAATGCTTCCAGGGGGAACTGGTAAAGAAGTAGGGGGAAAAACATGCATGGACACTATTTCATCAGCATATGGTAGAAGGAAGGTGCTGTGCAATGAGTTAGGAATGAAAAGGAGTCAAAAGGTCTGGTGCCAGGGCCTCTGCCATTTAAGTCATTAAAACCCCTAGTTTTTAGTTTGACCATCTATGAAATGGGGAGAGTGCATCCTTACAGAGCCATTGTGGGAATAAAATAAGAAAGTATAAGGGTTTTGTGAGAGAGTATGCTAATGTAAGGAGCTATGATGTAGGAAAATTGTAAATATTTTAACGTGACTAGTCTGGGGAATATGAGTTCAGAACCGGGGCCACAGATGGAGGCTGCTCTTAGGCCCCCTGGGCCCCATGTTTGTGCTCTAGGCCTGATATCAGACAGTCTTTGAATTAGTTTCTGGATACTAATGACTATTTTTATGATGAACAGAAAAGAGTCTGCTGAATAAATTTTGAAATTTTTTATGATGTTAAGGGTAATCGGGGAAATTTTTTAAAATATTGTCATTTAAAAAAATTGGATATAGCACCTAAATGATGGTATATAGGTACAAAGTACTATGGTTATTATATTTTTAAAAGCAAAAGTATCTTTTCAGCAACTATGAAGCTGGGGAGATCCCTGCCGGGAGAAGGACGCCTGGTCTCATTGTCCTCCCAGCCCTTCCACCCTTCCCCGAAGCCCCTCAATAAAATGGCTTAATCTGCCCCCCACACACACACACACACAAAAGCAAAAATATCTGATATTGAGGCATTGTCACAGTATGGCTCTGCTGGCAAACAAAATTGTTATCTATTGTTATTGGAAATCTGACAGTATATCAAATGAATAGAATTGTTGCCCTCTTAAATGTTGTCAAAATCTAATTATTGTTATTATTGCCATTTTATATTTCCCCAAACTTTTCTATAAACATCTGGGCCATAGAGTAATTTCTCACTAAATGATAACATCCATGACCCTGTGAGAAATTTGGTAAAACTTTTTGATGTGGAGAACTCGTTATCTCTGGATGTTGAGGAGAAAGAGCAGAAAGGTGCCGAAGCACCTGATTCCATTATGATCGATGCACAAGTTACTTCCTCCAGTGACAGCAGGAAATACTGGTAACCTTGGCAACACTGATGGCCCTTCCCATCCTTTTTAATTGAAATAGCTGTTGCTAGGATACACCCTCAAGCAAAAAGAAAGGAAAAGAGGGGGAGCAAGAGAATGAGAGAAATGAGAACGGAAGGGGGAGAGAGGATGAGAGAGAAAGAGAGAAAATAAGAAAGGAGAGAACGAGAATGAGAATGAGAAAGAGAGGTAAAATGAAAATGTCAGGTGGTATTTGAAGGACAGACTTCTGGACATGAAAGAGACTGTTGAATAACCACCAAAATTAGAGAGCATGGGGTGGAGGTAAAAGTAGAATGTTAGTTCCTGATTTACTAAAAATCAATAATTCATATTTCATTTTGACTTTGAGTTTTCTCATGCAAGCTACTTATCCTTAATGTGGGTGTTTTCATATTGCCTTGGAAAAAAAAGTTTTTTAGCTCTCTTTCCCTTACCCAAACCCCCATCAGCATTCTTTCTTCTGAGGCCTCACACTTCCACTAGCCTGAAAATAGAATAACTGTAGAGAATAACATTATATTAAAATGCAGTGAATGCTCCCCATCAGGAGGGCACGGGTGAAGTTTCTCCAGTGTTTAGAGGAATCCATGACCCCATCATCCATGTTTCTGCCCTCACAGCTTCCTTCCATCCATGCATATACTTGGATATTGGGTGAAGACAGTCTCAGCAGCTGACGACCTCTGAGTTCAGGGGAAAGGTGATGGTTGCTCTGGGTGATTGTAGCTTTTGGTAGCTGGGGAGTCACATCATGCAAAACTTACAACTGAGGAGAACTGACCTGCTAAATGATTCCTCTCTACTGTGATGTGGAGAAGAGTTACCCTGGGCACATTTCCCATTTCCAGATAATGAGGAGGTTACCCAAGATAGTGCCATAAAATAATTAAGTGGCTTTGACATCTTAGGCATTTTGCTACAATTGAAGGAGGCTTTGTGTGCTTTGTTCAGCATGGAATCATCAGCACCTAGGAGAGTACCAAGAACATGGTAGGTACTTAATAAGTGCTGATGAATGAATCAAAGGAAATCACTTCAACTTTCTGGGCAACAGTCATCTTACCATTTTCAATTTTAGTTTAGGGGGAGGCCAGTCCTGACCTCTAAAAGTGGAGGACCCCGGACTCAGCTCATTATTAGAGCACCTCCCCTCTCACCATGGTGATGAGTCAGAGTTGATAGGATAGACTGAGAATTTTTCTTAGGATTTCTAGCAAGAAACTTTTACTGTCTTCCCATTGGGTGTGGATAAGAGAGGATATAGTGTCTGGTTCTGCTATAGCCATTTGCAAACATGGTGACCTGAGACAAGAGCTAATCCTAATGAAGCAGAGCCAAGAAGTGAGCACTCCAACTTTCTTCCCAGAGGATTGTTTCCAAGGTCTCCCAAAGCTGCAAACCCCCCAGAGGTCACAGGGATCAGCATCACCTATTTGCCGTGCTGCACTGGAGTCACAGGTGTACAGAGATGCTGAGGATGTCCTTTTCCCAATATAATGCCTCACTTTTCTACCTGGTTATTGAATCAACATTGCTTGTGTCTTTTTAGTTTACCAAATTTATTTATTTATGTATTTATTTATTTAATTTTTTATGTGGTATGCGGGCCTCTCACTGTTGTGGCCTCTCCCGTTGCTGAGCACAGGCTCCAGACGCGCAGGCCCAGCGGCCGTGGCTCATGGGCCCAGCCACTCTGCAGCATGTGGGATCCTCCCAGACCGGGGCACGAACCCGTGTCCCCTGCATCAGCAGGTGGACTCTCAACCACTGCACCACCAGGGAAGCCCACAAAATTTATTTTTTAAATGGCTCTGTTTGCTTCTTCTGGCAACTTGCTTCTATATAGACTTGGTCCCTAGTACTTGGGATCTGACTGACATACAAATAGTTTTTCTCTCTTTCTCATCTTTACTTCCATTTCATAGATGCTCCTGAATTCTTTGGATTTTCTCCCAAACTTCCTTCTTAAAGACATCTTCAGTTAATGCAAATAATAAAGCAGACACCAAGAAGCTTCTCACCCACCAATTATCAATATTACAGTCCTTCAGACATTTCTGAGTTTCAGGTAGGGCTTAACCATAACCCACTACTACAAGCAAAATAAAAGAAATTCTGAAGAACTCAATCATTGTCAACATTCTATGGCTTTGACTCTAATACATGATTTATATATCATCCTAAAATTTATAACTTAATATTTATTATGCCCCTGTTATCTGCCAGGGACTAACCTAAACACTGGTTACAGCCTTCACAGATCTTACAATCTAGTGGGCATGGGGAGTAAATAAATCATAAACAAATGAACAAGATTTCAAGTCACTATACGTTCTACACAGAGACAAAACAGGGTGATGTGGGATGTCTGAGGTCCACTTTAGGGTGACCAAGAGGCCTCTTGGAGGAAGTAACAATTGAACCGAGATCTAAATGATGAGAAGGAGCTCACTGTGTGAAGATGTGGTGGTGAGGTGGTCTTAGACAGAGAAAACGAAGTGTGAAAACCCTGAGGTGAGAATGAGCTTAGAGTTTGAAAAAAATGGGGATATCGCACTGAGAGAAGACATGGAAGTATAATATTTGAGGGGATCAAGAGCTTTATCTAGCAGGTTGAATACATTAGGTTGTAATACAGGCGAGAGGTTAGAGCTAGAGACGTACATTTTAGATTAATTCGGCTATAGATAGTATTTTAATTATAAGACTGAATGAACTCACCTGGGGAGAATGTAGATCGAGACATGCAGAGGGCCAGAGAATTCCAGCATTTAGAGGAGGCCAAGCAAGCAGAGGAGGAGATGCCAATTAATACGAATCTGGTAAAGAAAAACCATAAAGTTGGAGGAAAACAAGAGAATATGGTTATCAGTCAGAGAAGGGAACAGTAACCTGTATTGAATGTTGCTGAGAGGTCAAGTTAGACATATCCAGACAGGTAAACATTGGATTTGGTAACACTGGTGCCCTTAGCAAGAGGAGTTTCAAAGCAACGTTGGGCTGGAGACAAGGCTGAACTGAGTTGAAGACTAAATAGGTAGCAATAATGAGAGACATCAACCAAGGACCGTCCTTTCAAGAAGTTTGGCTGTGAAAAAGAGAAAATAAATGGTGTAGTGTCTGGAAAAGATTTGAATTCAAGAGAAGGTTTGCTCTACTTCCAAAGGTTAGAGATACTTGAGAATTTTTGAATATGAAATCAGTGATTTATCATGAGCCTGCCAATGCCTGTTCCAAATTCAAAGGGCTTGGATGAACAGAGATAGACAGGTACTCTCTGAGAACCTCTGCAGGGCCCAAAGACTGCAGTGTGCCCTAGTCGATATTTATATTTTGCTTTGTCATTGCCTAACTTTTACAATTCTCAGATATTGAGAAGCCAATTCTGAATCAAAGTTTCCTTATCAAACTGCTAATGCAATATTAGTTTTAGACATCAAATAAGAGAAGAAAGAGCTTTCCTGGGTAGTTATAAATGGAAAAGGCAGAAATTAATTTAGCCTAATATTAATATTTTAACAGAAAAATAAATAGAAAAAAAGAAATAATGATATAAATAATTTTTATCATTAAAAGCAATCGTTTTTATTTTATCTTTCCATTTCCCATTATTTTGATGTAAAAATAGTTTACCCTTTTTTTTAAGGGATGCGGAAATTTCACGTGCTTTTGGGAAATGAGGAAAGTTGTCTAGGGCTAGGACCTGATATTATACTTATAACAGAATATAGACTAAGTTTTAGTATTTTTTGAAAGTAAAACAAAACAAAACAAAACTACTTAAAAGTTACTCAGTACTCTGTGGTGACCTAAATGGGAAGGAAATCTAAAAAAGAGGGCATATATGTATACGTATAACTGATTCACTTTGCTGTACAGCAGAAACTAACACAACATTGTAAAGCAACTATACTTCAATAAAAATTAACTTAAAAAGATATGGTATTACCAAGGAAAAATTAAATTAAAAAAGTAACACAGAAAAAAAAATAGTTACCAGCAACCTCTGCCTTCTAGGAAGAAATGGGAATTAACCTTGAGGCAGATTATCCTTTGTTCTGGAAAAAGCTCTCCTCTGTAGACTCCTAGGTTAGAAGAATCCCCACCACCACCCCTAAGGGAAAAGGAGAAGTATCTACACTAATAGTAATGTTCTTATCCTGGTTTCTTATTTGAATTGGCAAAGCAAACATATATTTATTTGCTCTAGATGTCCCTGAGTGTTGATTTAAAGTTGGGATGGGCACTGATTATGTAGAATAGTAGTGTTTTGTATAGTCTGATTCTTAAACCACTCTCATCAGCATTACTAGGGAGTTGGCTAAAAATGCATAGTCCTGGATGCCTCTCCAGACCTATTGGATGAGAGTCTTTGTAGATGGGCCCACAAATATGAATTCACTTTTCAGAGAATTCTTATCAGTGGTATGCTCCTACATGTTGGCTCTTGAGTTAGGGGTGGGAAAAGCCCTGATTTATATTATTTACCAATTTCTCCTCTTCTAATCCAAGCAGAGGAATTAGAAGAATAAAAAAAATTGATGGTAATAAAGGGGAGTTTGATGACCATTTTCTTTTTATTTTTTATCAAGGACTATTTTCACTACTCTGCAGTCCAGGCTTGCAGCTGACATTTATATTTAGCAAGCTTTGCTTTCACCTTGCCTCCTGTCTTCTCAGAAAACAAGCAAAACTTTCTGTTTGATAGTTGCTGCTGGTCACACTTTTCTTCCTCCCCTTCTCCTTCCAGCTCATGCATCTCTTTTCAGTGTATCTATCCCTTCCTCCCATAGCACTAGGTGGATGATCATTCTCTTCCATCAGTGTTGTATATGTAGCTTGGTTTTCAACATGACTAACAAAGCTGGGATTTCCAGGGCTGCTTCTCCCCCTCCCCTTCTTGAAATGAGATTTACATGAAAAGGGGCCATAAGAAGGCAGGAAACTTAAACAACTGATCAGACCCAGATCAGTAGCTAACATCTTTTCACTCCAGAGAGAAGTCACTGAAAATTCTCCACCCCTACCGCAGAGTCAGACACATTGCCTCTTTCAACCTGAGGCTGACCTCTGAGCTGAGGTGCAATCCTATCACCCACCTCATCACCCTGTCACCTGATAATGCATCCCTGTCACATTCTTCTCGATAAACTTTATAATGTCTGCTCTTCTCAATACCTGGGGCCTAATCTCTGAGCAATGATCTCAGAAAGATGACCCTGAAGTTTCTTTCAGTTGTTAATAGGATTAACATTATACATCAATGTCCTTTTCTTTTCCCAGTAGGTTATGAGTTTGGTGGTTACAGAGACAAGTAGCACAAAGAGTTTAAGGATCTGAATTGTTTATCCTGATTCATCCTGCTGTGGTATTTCAACCAAACAGCGTAACCGTTCAGGCTTCAATTTTTCCAACTATGAACAACAAATAATAACATAATAAAGCTCCCTCCCATCACACACACTCTTATTTCCTAGGTGTTTTTAAAGGAAAAATGGGGATAGAAGTTTTGTCTGTTCAGGATTAATCCTTTGGTTGACTTGACAACAAAGTTGGATGGTTTAGTATGCCATGTAAAGGTTTAACATTTTCAGAGAGTTCTACTTTAGTGCTTTGTGTGAATCATCCCACCCATTCTTCCCAATAACCCTGTCAGGGCTTTATAGCTGAGAAAACTGAGGTTCAGAGGACTTGAAATGATATGGGTGGAACTAGAATTCAAACTCAGGTGAACTGGCTTCCCCTAATGACCCTCAGATCTATGTCTCAGACATAAGATAATTCTCTGTCAAGATCTTTTTCTCTTGAGCTCCAGATTGTATATCTAAGTAAGTACCTGTTGGGCACTGCTATCCTTTGGAGGCTGACATTGCAAGACAAAGCCTCTTCATGATCTGGTCACTGCTTATCCATCTGGCCTTAGCATTTACTCGTCTCCCTCTCGTACTCTATACTTGAGCCCTACTGAACTACTTGCAGTTCGGCAAAAACACATGCTATGATAGATCCTGTGGTATCCCACATGTATCTTTCCTTTGGGATCAAGGCATACATTTCCACAACTGCCAGGAGTCCTGGCTGTTACCTACATATAGCTGAGAATTTTAGAAGGAATTGCCTTACCATGCACAAAGTTGCACCCCATTCCAGAAGCAGCCTATATCCCATGACTGGTCAGTGGAGGCGTATAGAGCCCAGTACTCAAAATGTGACAACTCTGAACACTGTTCCAACTCAGTGTTTCCCCCATAGGATGCACTGGGTCCTCTGTTGGAACCACATTGCTGTTCAACTTCTCTCTCTGCCTAATCCTGCTCCCCTTATTCCTTTGCAAGTATTTTTCTTCCTAAGAGCCCTCTGCATAGTTCTGCATTCAAATCTCTGCTTCACAGTCTGTTTCCTAGGAAGCCTGACCTAAAACAGTTGGTACCAGGGTTGTCCTTGCAGCTTTAAAATGGGATTTTGGAGCTATATTAGCTTTTTACTAGCTGGCAATGAGAACCCCATTACTGGTAGTAGGTGGAATTTGGATAACTCCTGGAATGCCGTAGCAATGGGAAAGTTACATCTTTCATTGATAGTAAACTGGGATGGAAACTGAAAGAGAAGGTACTGCAGGTGCACCGTTCAGACAATCGAGAGGTTCTAAGGAAGAAATAATCATAAAAACCATGGAATCAGATGGCTTTGGCTGGGCGCTAGCAAGGCATTAGAGAAAGACAATGAAGGACTGAGAGTAATTAATCTCAAATTTGGGGCAAAATGAGAAAGTCATCAGGCCTGAGGGCAGAAAGACTGACGACAAAACCCAGAATGTGATTTTAAGTGTAGCGGATTCCAGAGAAGATAGATTTGTTAACCTGGCAAATCTGCTTCACCAAGGTCAGGGCCTTAACTGAAAAAGAGGCTTGGCATGGGGTTATTTGGGTTGATGCCCTTGAAAATCTTGAATCTCTACTCTCCTCTGAACCCACAGAAGTGTTGTAGTCCTTCCGGCTAAAAGTTACCACTTCCTGTTGCTTGCAAAATAGCAAGATAACATATGTGCCTACACCTCCTTTCTCTTCTGCTTCACATCTCCACCTTCCCTCGTGGCCACCAGAAGAAGAACTAGGGGCAAGTCTCAACATAACTGGCTGGGGAAGTGTTTGGTCTGTCTACTAGCAGAAGGAAGGAACTGTGCACCCAAAGAGCTGCAGGACTCAGCCAACATGTGTCAATAGGACAAGGAGAGAATGTATGGGACTTGAGTCTGAGATCCTGGATCCAGGTGGGAGGGGAGGGGAATGAAAGCAAAACATAAATTTGGATAAGGGAGAATTTATTTATATGGGAACATTCTCCACTGATGCATGATTTAATAGCCTGTCAAGAACCCAGGAGATAGTGCTAACATGCTGCTAGAATGGTTCTTTGAAGCTTGGGAAAAGCTATGGCCCACACTACCTAAAAATACCAGAACTTCCATGGCACATGGTGAAAGAGGAGATCAAAAGGTTCAGAGAAGAGGGCTTGCTAGAGTGGATGTGCTATGCAAAGCAGAAACCCATTGACTAACCATGTTTCACTTAATGTAAGGGTCCACAGGACACTCCATTTACCATACTGATAAAAAATGCACTGATGAGGCTTCCCTGGTGGTGCAGTGGTTAAGAATCCGCCTGCCAATGCAGGGGACACAGGTTCGAGCCCTGGTCTGGGAAGATCCCACATGCCGCGGAGCGACTAAGCCCATGTGCCACAACCACTGAGCCTGCGCTCTAGAGCCCATGAGCCACAACTACTGAGCCTGTGCACCTAGAACCTGTGCTCCGCAACAAGAGAAGCCACTGCAATGAGAAACCTGCGCACTGCAACAAAGAGCAGACCCCGCTCGCCACAACTAGAGAAAGCCTGTGTGCAGCAACAAAGACCCAACACAAGCAAAATAAATAAATAAATAAATAAAATTAAAAAAAAAAAATGCACTGATGAGAAAGTCACCAGCATAAATAAGATGCTCAGTGGTGGCTGTCCTCTGTAGGCTAAGGCTGATGGTAGAAGATGCTGTTACGGAGTGGGGTACACTGATAGCAATGAAGAGGATGCCAAAATAAGAGAGGCCAGGTGATAGCACTTAACTGTCAGAAACAATGTGGTCACAATGATCATAATAAATGGCCAGTCTGAGTAATAACCAGGAAGACTTGACCCACTCAGGGCCAAGGAGATGGTTAATAGAACACAGTGTATCCATAAGTAGTCAACAAGGGTATGCTTGATGTATACAATCAAAGGAGTCAAAGATAGCTATTCAGGAGGTAAAGGGAACTTATTCCAGTAAAAAGTCAAAATCCCTTGTTCAGTTTCTGGAACCTGAGCCAGTTCTCAACCCTAGATCCCACTGCTTGAAGGAGAAGTCAGGTCTTCAAGAGGAAGAGCTCTGCAACTCCGTATTAAGTACACGTGATAATTCCCTCAGTACTTCCTCAAGGTATCTATGACTATTTCAATAATAATGTCCTGGGAAAAATGGGAATATTCAGTCATTTTGTGTAGTGTGATACACAGGGTCTAAGTTAACAGTGATGTCTAGGGACGTGAAACATCATTGTGGCATCAATTAGAGTAGGAGCATATGAGAGCCAATTAGTAAATAAAGGCCTGGTCCAGTTCCATTTTACAGTGAGTTCATTAAGTCCATGACTCACTATGTAATCATTTCCTTAATCCCCAAATGTAAAATTGGAATGGGTACACTTCATATTTGGCAGAATTGCTATATTGGTTCTTTGGCCTTTGGAAGGCACATGCCTTTCCCAACCATCCAAGATTGCTATCATATTAGTGAGCAAACTAATGGATTCATAGCATTATATCCTCCCTTCAAATCACCTGTCTGGCTTCTACAAAAAAATTTGAAAAGCAGCTGGATTTTTGGAGATGATAGTGGGCTTCTGCAAACTCAAGTAGTAACCCCAATTGCAACTGCTGTGCTGGATGCAGTATCTTTGCAGACCAGATTAACACACACTCAGATCCATAATATGTAGCCATTGATCTAGCAAATGGGATCTTTTCCATCCCTTTTAGGAAGAAGGATCAGATACAGTTTATGTTCATGTGGAATAGACAGCAGTATATTATGGTCTTGCTCCAGGCTATGTTAACTGACCCGTCCTCTGTTATAATAGAGTCCAAAGGTACCTAGACTCTTTATTCTTCAGAACATTATTGGTCCACTGTAACAATGACATTATGTTACTTGGACTGCATGAGAAAGAAATGGCAAGTACATTGGAGGCCTTGGTAACACACATGTGCTGCAAAAGATGGGAGATAAATCTAATGAAAATTCAGGGCTCTGACATATGTATTTTTAGGAGTATACTCATCTGAGAGATGCCAGGATATTCCTTCCAAAGATAAGGAGAGATTAATGCATCTCGTATCTTCTACCCCTAAGAAAAAGCACAACACTTTTAAGTCTTCTTTGGGTTCTGGGATGGCATATTTAATACTTGGAAATACTGTTTCATTCCGCTCACCAAGTGACACAAAAAGACTGTGAACTTTGATTAAGACCTAGAGTGAAGGGGCTCTGCAGCCTGCATGCCTGGCATATATGGTCCTGTAGCACTAGTGGTAGTTAACTATGATGGGGAAAGATGTTTGAAGTTTGTGATCAGTCCCAGTAGGCAAATTTTAAAGTGGACTCCTAATATTTTAGAGTAAGGCTATGCTGTCTGCAGTAAACAGCTAGAGACCAAAATATCATTTGCAAAGTAAGTCTTGCTATGCTCCTAGGACCTGGTAGAGGAAAATCATGGGACATCAATTGACCTTGGAGCTAAGTCTGCCCATCCTGAGCTTGGGTCTTTTTAACCCATCAAGCCATAAAGTCAAGCTGAACTAACAACAATCCATTGTAAGATGGAAGGGGTATATTGATTGAACTGGGAATGAGCAGAGCCATAAGGTACAAATAAGTCCATGTTATCTGCCATTGTTACAGTGACACCTCTTCCTCAGATCACACCTATAGCCATATGGGGTTCCCTTTTGGCCAACTGACACAGAAGGAAGAGGACAAGCTTGGTTCCTTGATAGACTGGCTCTGTATGTGGGTCCAGGTGGGATGAACTCACTATGAACCATATGACTCCAAGTGGTACAAGGGCTGGCCTATGTTGTATGCTGTGTTATACCACCTAGATCCCCTTTCAGAAGTAATATCTTCATCCCACAGCTGTCAGTGTGTTGGCTGCTGAAAGTCTGTAGCTGATATGTTCTCTCGAAATTGTCCTTGGTTGAAGGGACCTGCCTTATCCAAGGCCACATGCCTTCCACAGGGCAATCCAAACCAATCACCTGATGATGCAGGAGTACAAAGGTTCAGCTTTTGTATTGCATGTAAATATCTGCCTCAGAGTCTGTTTTCCAGACAACTGGACCTGAGGTAAGTTCTCTTCCTGCTTTCAGTCTTTTAAACATGCCAATGAATGAAGTGTTCTTGTCTGTACTCCTCAGCTTCACCTAAGCCAGTGACTTTCAACTCTTCCTTCCCTTTAGAATAATTTAATTGATTAAAAAAGTTAGGGGCTTCCCTGGTGGCGCAGTGATTGAGAATTGGCCTGCCGATGCAGGGGACACGGGTTCGTGCCCTGGTCCGGGAAGATCCCACATGCTGCAGAGCGGCTGGGCCCGTGAGCCATGGCCACTGAGCCTGCGCGTCTGGAGCCTATGCTCCACAACGGGAGAGGCCACAACAGTGAGAGGACTGCGTACCGCAAAAAAAAAAAAAAAAAAAAAAAAGAAAAAAAATAACTCCCAGAACAAAGAAATCAGAATCTCAGGGGAGAGAGGCCTAACATCTATATTTTTCAATCCTTCCCCCAACCCCGCCACCTTGATGTTTCTGATGCATAATGATGGTTGAAAATTACAGATCTTATAAATGCCTGCTTCCCAGTGTTTTTTGAGGATCTACTAGCTATCATTTCTTCTGAGAAGTTCTCCACAGTCTAGTCCCTTAAGGTCCAGACACTCAGCCCTCTGTGCTTACCTGTATTTGGGGATTTATCATACTCTATAATTGCCAATTTACTGATCATTTTTGTCCACTTGACTATGACCTCCTTGAAAGAGAGGTTATATCTGAAACACTATAGTAACCCCAGTGAATAGCCCTATGTCTGGCACATACTTCTTTCTTTATACATATGTGTTTAATAAGCGGGATGTAGATGTGGCAGTCACTGGCATACACATGATAACAAAGCTGGGAATGAGGATGAGCTTGCTATGGAAAGGTATTCAATTATCAATCTTTTTACAAATGAGAACTCCTTTTTAACATTAAAGTTTTAATTACAACAGAAAAGCCAATGTACAACATATGTTGGTAGCAATTAGAGTGTATATGTGGGAAACTTAGCACACATTTTTTCAGGTAATGCTTGGTGCACATATGGTTTCAAGGACTTCTTTTGATTATACAGAGATCTGCCCAAGAATCTCTCTAGAAGAAGTGGAGGAACCAGGACTGAGCCCTTGGAATATTTAGGTGGAAAAAGAAGTGGCTGTCACGGACAGAAAAAAAGATGGGTCGGAGGTTAGAAAAGATCCCTTAACATGTTGCAGAACCAAGGGAGGAAGGGATGCTAAGTTGTTAGTGCTCAGAAAGGTTAGATAACAATAGCTTTTGGCCCTGGTTTTCACCTTTAACTTTCCTCCTTCTCTTACCCCCAACCACACCCTTTTTGATCAGAGTGGGTTACCAGTAACCTGTGTTATGGCCTTTAAACTTTAACAACAACTCTCTCTCTGCATGTTGGGGCAATCAGATTCCCTCTCTTCTTTCTCTGGAGAATTTGAGTTATTTGAACTAGTAGATGTATAAGAAAGGGAGAGTTAACAGTGGAAGCAGAGCTGAAAGAAACTACATAATGAGCCATGAGATAGAACCTGGGCAATGAAAGCAGAAGCTGTGAGTAATTCAAACTCAGATCCGTAGAATAGTACAATAAATTAGCAAGTGGTTGAGAGAAGAGATTGAGTTGGATGGGCAAAGAAGCAGAGGCCCAGCAAGAGAAAGATTCGTACACTCCCTGAGAGAGGCAGTTGCTATGAAGCGGGCCTCCCTGACACTGCCCCTCTCTCCTGGTTCTAGCCCCACTCAATATCCTGGATGTTACAGCAAACTTCCCTTTTCTTCAGGTCATCAGAATGAGACCCTTTTCCTTGTGATCAAAATAGTAGCCAGGTGGGCCTCGCTGGTGGCGCAGTGGTTGAGAGTCCGCCTGCCGATGCAGGGGATACGGGTTCGTGCCCCGGTCTGGGAGGATCCCATATGCCGCGGAGCGGCTGGGCCCGTGAGCCATGGCTGCTGAGCCTGCGCATCCGGAGCCTGTGCTCCGCAACGGGAGAGGCCACAACAGTGAGAGGCCCGCGTACCACAAAAAAAAAAAAAAAAAAAAAAAAAAAAAAAATAGTAGCCAGGGTACAAACCCAAGTTTTGTGGCTCCCAATCCAGGGCTCTCTCCATTGTGCCCATTGGCCTTTGTACCTGCTTGGGCCTTTCTTCTCTACCCCCTGACCAATTTTCTTTATACAACCTATGTTGGGGATGGGAGAAGGCAAGTAGTCCCCAAGATACAGTTCATGCAATCTATACCAGTTATGCCTTCTATTATTAAGACAACTCTCTCAAACACAACCAGAAACTGTTGAATTATTGCTAGTTTTAAAATTTTTAATCTTATCCCATGATGGCTCTGTTGTTGCATAAACATGTTATCAATCATCTTATGTGTATGAATTTGGCTCTGTTTTCTTCCCAACCATATTTTTTATACTTGCCTAAACTGGTAGAGCAGACCACAAGAATTAGTGTTATCTCTAACAGTTGACTAATAATTTATTTCCCTTTGGAAGCTTACACTGGAAGAATTTAACCCAGCACTATCAGTCAGGGTTCAACCAGAGGCAGACCAGTAGGAGATTACGTTAAGAGATTTATTGCAAGAAGTTGGCTTATATGATTGTGGAGGCTGGCTAGGCAAGTCTGAAATCTATAGGGCAGGCCATGAACTCTTGGGCACAGGCTGAAGGTAATGTCCGAGGCAGAATTTCTTCTTCATCAGGGAAGTCTCAGCTCTGCTCTTGAGACCTTTCAACTGGTAAGAGTCAGGCCTACCCAGATTATGTAGGATAATCTTGTTTATTTAAACTCAATTAATTATGGGCTTTAATCACATCTACAAGATACCTTCACAGTTAATTGAATAACTGAGTACTGTAGTCTAGACGAGTTGACATACCAAAAGATCATCATAAGCCCCATGGAAGAGGGCTACTATGAAAATGTGAAATGTTATCATTGTTATGAGCAAAGTAGTAATTTTACTTCTCTAAGCTTCAATTTTCTCTGGGAAAAAAAACCTGAGCAAATTGGATTTGACTGATTTTATTTGATCAATATTTGTTTATTCATTCATTCATGTGCCAGTAATGCACTGTGCTAGCCACTTTCATTCATTTCATCAGCAAATTCTATCAGATCTGCCTTCAAAATATATCTCAAATCCTACTACTGCTCTGTTTACTGTTACTATCCTGCCCCAAGTCACTATCTTCTCATTTTTGGATTGTTGTAATAACATCCTTAGGTGGTCTCCATGCTTCTCACCTAGTCCCCACTGTAATTTAATCTCCGTAAAGTACCTAGTGTAAGTCTTCTAAAACTCCAGACAGATAATATTACTCCTTTGGTTAAGTGCTCCAAGCAATTCCTTTATCATTCAAAGTCAAAGCTCAAGTCCTTTCTGTGGCCTGTGTGTGCCTACCTGATCTGAGCCCACTACTTCACTCTTGTCACCCAACTCTTTCACCCTCCTTTACTCTCTTCCAGTATCATTGTTCTCCTCACTTTTGCTCCAACACCCAAAAAATATCCCCACTGCAGGGCCTTTAAACATATTATTCTCCTTGGCCAGAATGAGAAATCTGCTTTGTTTCCTCACTTCCTTCAGGTGTCACCTTAAATGTCGCCTTTTCATGGTGGTCCTTCTTGGCCACCCCTTAATAAGTAGCATCCTTTCACAATGTCATAATGCTCTATCCTCTTTCCCAGTGTTATTCTTCTTTACATCTATCACTTGGTTTGCTTTATTTGCTGTAGTGCCTAGAATAGTACCTGGAATGTAGTCGGCATTCAAAAAATATTTGTTGAGTGATTGAAAGATAGAAAGATGTCTACTTGTTGTGAGAGTCAGGGAAAAAAAAAACCCTAAATCCTCTTATCTGAGAACTTTACAGTACTTTTGTGTTGAGAAAAATCCTTCTCTATATCAAATTTGGCAGAGAATTTTCTCTGCTTTTTTTCTTTTTTGAATGTTATTGTGATGTCATTTCTCTCATGACCATTCATTGAATATGTGTTCCTATGGTTACAGTGTTATTTCCAGTCAGAATCCTGTTGAGGAGAAACCTGAATTTTGTATCCCAATAAGTTAAGATTCCCTTGACATACTATTAAGGTACAAATGGACTTTCACAAATCAGCTTCCTGTATCATTCACCAAATTAGCTGGAAAGGTGGAGTGAAAGACATATCAATATTTAGGGTTCAACTCCAGAGTTCTGAAAAATGGCATTGTAGGAAATAGACAAAATGAGTTGAGCCTAAATTATGAAAATGTGAAAACATTTATGTAGCTATATAGATATCTTCATATAATCTTTAAAAGAAGGAACATTGCAAATGCAAATTAATTTGTATATGCATGACCCAAATAAGATGACTGTTTATGTCCAACCTCAGTTTTATAAGGATCTCAAAATCAGTGTCATTGTAATCACTGAAAAGCAATTTAGATTTTTATTGAAATATCTACAAAATATGGCAAAATAAATTGCATTTTAAAGCATAGAACAACATCCCCACACCCTGTGCCTTGCTGGGACTCTGTTTGCTAGCTTTTTGTCTGCAGGCTGTCTCTGCTTGCTCAAGCCTGTCCTCTTACCACATTAAAAAAAAAAAAATTGTTCAGGACTTATTTTGTCCTTCAGAGTACATGTTATCCTTGAAAGACTAAACTCTAACTCATTTATTCATTCAACAAGCATTTACTGAGATATACAATATACCATATACTCTAATAAGAATAAGAACTGGCCCCTCTGAGTTGAAGAAAATCAACATATATTGTGTGTACCCTGAAACAGGGTAGGGAGATATGATATAATCAGCATGTTATTGAGCAAGATGTTATAAATTCTGGGAATGAAATAAATGCATAAAGTCATGAAAGAGTTTCTGATCCTTCTGGATAACTCAGTTCCTCATTTTGTTGGTGAATAGCCTCGCTGCTTCTCCATCATTAAAATTTTTCCTCCCCTTCCCCTTCCAAATTGAAAAGTATCCCAGGCACCACTCCAACCTGAGTTTTAAGATCCACCTTTTTGCAGATGTGTTTTATGGCTAAATTGCTGTCTGTCTGAAATAGGTCATTGGTTTCTTGACTAAGATCTATCTATGCCTTTTTCTAAGTCTACCCCTGCAATAAGAGCTGCTATTTCACAAATAATAAATAAAAAATGGTGATGACTGTCTGAGCCTTCAAGATTTACTCACTGGCTTCTAAAACACGTCTTTCGTTTCTTTTGCTAATGAATATGGTAAATACTTCTTAGAGTAATTGAAAAAGTTAGTTTGGCTGTTCTAGCCAACATTTCTAAAAGGCTGAATGAGAGTAAACAGAATCAATGATTAGGTGAAGTGATTTTCTGGGACTGTAGAGATTGAGTATAAAGAAATATGGCACTTTATCTGGGCCCAAGAAGGGTACAGCTGTTTGGGTTCTTATTTAATCAATTACGATGAAAGGGAAATTCTGCTTAATAAAATGGACTGAGTCACACACAGCTGGCTCTGGAATGTGATTTGGGAGCTACACTTGTAGTTCTCTCAGCCAAAAGGACTCCCGAGTCCTCCATAGGATCTCATCTAATGTAATTTCCTGAGATTGGAATATTAATGCTGAAAACACTACAGGTCACATGTGGCTTAGAAGCTCTGGTGGGCAGAACTGCACCAAAGTCACCTGAAGTAGACAGGGCAAGCCTAAGCATACACCCACCCTGCTTGTCCATTTCCTCTGACTTAGTGTTGGCCTCAAAGGTATGGTTGTTTTGAAGCTGTCACTCTTGCTTATACTGCTTTCATACAAGGCTAGCCATGTGTGTATGTAATAGCCATAGCTATTATAATGTTAATATGTAGTCAGAAAGCCAAATGTTTGGATTAATAGATGAAAATTTCAAGTTACTAGGAAAAATTTAGACAAATACCTAGTTGCTTCTAAATTGCTGTTTGGCATCAAATAGCCAAGAATTTAACTTTCCCACTAAATTTATCAGTTTTATTCAGTTAGGGAATCTCACTCCAATTAAACACTGTTCATATTGGGGCTCATTCCTTATTTGCCCTTTTTATATATTGCTGGATATTTGACTATACTTATCATCTAAGCTCTGTAGACTTAAACATGTTTGTATCCATATATTAACTCATATCCTTTGACCAAATAGATACATAAACAGTAGACTTTTAAAATTATGTTTTTAAATTATATCATCAAGTAACATTTAGAGTTAATGTGATACAGTGTTGATTATGAAGATCATAAAGCCCTTAACCCTATTATACACACTTTTAATTTGTGTAATTTGTATAAATAAAATTTAGATGTACAGATTTTCAGTAACGATGACACAGAACTTTGTGCACATGGATATGACAAGAAGGCATTTAGACTGCCACCAATTCCAAGTTTGTTACATAATATTTGAAACTGACACAGGAGAGCATGCTGCAGACCTACATATTCCTGAGGGTTCATTTTCCACTGTGATGACACCAGTTCTATGGAACCTGCATGAGTCACAGGTTATGCTAGAAAAAGCAAATGTCTGGAGGAGCAGTTCTCCTTAAAGGGAGAATGTTCTCCAAGCTTGTGATTGTTGATGCTTTAATACAGTGTTTTGGTGTCACTCTGCTAGATTACTATGAACTAGCATATTTCAGGTCATAAAGGTTGTTCTGGGGGTGTTTTAATGCTCTTAACATGTGGTTTATCGATGATTGAAGATTTCTCATTGGAATAGCACATCTGTTCCCAGGTGAAAAGAAAAACATGACAGCCTCTGAGGTGAGAACAGCTACCAGGTAACATTAAGAAGAATTCAGCTAATAGCTGACATTTCAATAGAAGCAGCCCATCAGATAGATGAAATGGCTAAGGGCTTTATGATAATGGTTACATTAGAAAAATCAGTCCCAAACAACAGTTTTCTCTGTTCAGTTACATATCTGTACAGTCTGTGTTTGTGACATTTGGTTGAATTTATTTTGTTTGAACTTGACCTAACCTGTTGTAATTTTAGTAAAAGTGATCTCTAACACATGGTTAAAAAAATCTTTACAGGGGAAGCTTGGTCAAACACTCAAAAAGATGCTTCGTTGAAACCATCTCTACTGTTTAGATCTTCAAATACTTGCCAAATTAAAAACAAAAGGGAACTGATTTTCATATGTCTTGTTATCTCTTATTATCTACTAAATTTTACCCTCTTTGTTCTCTGGCCTAGCAATAAAAAGAACAAAAATGTAAAATGGACCAAACTTAATAATATATTAAATGTATGCAATTGATTACTTCCAAGGACCTGTACTATAGTTACAGTATTCTTAATAATGCCTGCGGCTGACCCCATCAAATAGTGCTGCATCTGCCAACATTGCTCCCCAAACCAGCCATCCCCATGGCCTCCAGGCCTTCTCACAATTCCCAGGAAACCTGAGATGTAATGAAATATTCTTATAAACTCCCAGAAAGTTCATAGGGTTTATTCATTCATTCAACAAATATTTACTGAGCACAAGATACTAGCTATACAGCATCCTGAACAAAGCATACAATCCCCCGCCCTCCTGGAGGATTCGTCCTAGTGGGAATTTGGATGAAATCAGATGCTGCCAGCTTCCTAGGACAGACTGGAACCTGCAGAGGCCTGAACAGGATTCCCCACCAACTGCAAAAAAACCTCCAAAATTGCTGATCCAAATTCCAGCACATATCCTCATTTTCTGGAGTTTAGAGACTCTGGAATGGACCAGAGATTTGGGGCTTTGTCTTAAAAGGACCAGAAGGGTAGAGGACATAATATAGTCTTCCATTCTCTTTCACTGTTACTCAGGTTGTTTTAGTGAAGTGGACCCTCAGGGATGTGTGCAGTTGTCCACTTGAAGTAAAATAAAAAGCAACAAAAAAGCAAAAACAAGATAAAAACAACTCCATTAAATATATTTCTCCTTGTGGTTCTAGGGTGCAGTATCAGAGTAGTGCAGAGACTGTGTTCTTCCTGCCTAGGATCTTAGGAACTATTAGTTTGGCTGACAGCACAGCCCAACTCTACTCTAGGATGTGAGACTTGAAAAACTGTAAAGAGATATGGGTATGAAATACACTGACTTCCACAATTCCCATGTGCAGTATTTGTTCCTGCACAGATCAACTGACCTGAAGTCAACCATTGGCTGTAGGTTTCTGGTACACAGTACCCTTGCCAGAAGTTTCCATAATAACACCAAGTAAGGCTTCTGTCTAGACTACCCTCTGCAGTTGCCTCCTGATTGGATTCATAGAACATGTTCATTACTTGTGCTGACACAAGTTTCTTCTCTCTATTTTTATGTTTAATTTTAATTCTCTGCAAAGCAGACTGTCAAAGAATTTGAGGTTTTAAAGTACTGTTTTTGAATTGTTTTTAAAATTCCTAGTAGTGACATAAAATATTTAGGCAAAATTTGTTTTTGTTTTTTTTTGAGGGGGGTTGAATTTCCTAAATTTATTAGAACACTGATTTTTATTTAAATATGAGCAATAGGTATATTAAGAGAGATTTAGAAACAGCTTGAGACAAATCTGAGGGATGTTGCTATATGCACAACAACAGCAAGACAGTGCCAATGGTATGAACAGGTGAAAACAGCTGACTGATGTGTACAACCTTCTATAAAGATTCAGGGGTGGAAGCAGCCACTACCCATATAGCCCCTAAAAATTTGGGGAATCTATGAAGACCACATAAATACGTGGTACCTGGCAAGAACGTTATGACACACCAGAAATGTAGGGATACTGGGAAGTTTTGTAAAGGTTATTTGAGAGTGCCTAGGTTTTAAATGTACAATCCTTGATCCACAACTTGAAATTTGCATTTATAAAGAGATTTAAGTCCCAGATGAACTGTCCTTTACCACTTCTAAGTCTTCTTAAGTCTAATCCTAAGGTCCAGAGCACGCATCAACTGTTGCCACTGACAAGCGGTTGAAGACTTCTGTGAGATAGTGGCTTTGCAAAGAACATTTCTTTATTGATCTGGCCACGTGACACAGAGCTACTTCAACTCTCTTTTCTGCTCTGCTCAGTCTTTCCTCTATTAATGTCTCTTCATTGGAGGCCTCAAGCACAGCTGTTATTGTGTTGGTGCAAGGGGTCTATCTGTAATGACCTTCTATAGAACCTGGAAGCTGTGTGCCTATGGCCACCCAATTATATCACAGGCTAAACAGCATCTTCTATTGGCTCTGGTGAATGGGCCAGGAAGCAAAATGATAAATCTTTATGATTAATCTCTATCCTGGATAGGAGCATAAAAGACCCCTAACCCCACCCCAATTTTCTTTTTCATTAGCCTCCTGATGCTATCTCCTGAATAACATTGAAAGTAAGCAGCCTATAAATAATGCACAAGTTTCCAATACTAAAAGCTGATAAAGTTCATTGTACTTATAAAATAAATAGAAGGAAATGCTTTCAGTTTCCTATTTACAGGTCTCTGGGGAGATTCCAGGTATAATTTATTACTTCAATTTTAAGAATGTAGTGTCCCTTCACACACGTGCTCTCTTCTTTTGGTCTCTCTTTTTTCTCGTTGGTATTTTGTCTCAAACATAACATATAAGTGACCAGCCAGACTATGTCAAGCCTTCTGTTACATACTCTTATTTTTGTTACAACTCCTTAATTACCTCTTTAAAGATAATTCTCTCATAAGTTTACATTTTTTCTCTATGTTTCTGTTTTTTTTCTGTTCTTCTTTAGTTAACATACAAACTGTTGTTTCATTATACCTAAGTTTCTTCCTATTCCATGTTTGTGTTCTGGAACCACCACCTATGTAGCCGTGCCCTCATAAATTTGTGAGATTAACTTATGGCTGTTAGTCTGCAACTAAAAATGTGAAATGTCCACTTCCATTAATGCTCACCCAGACTTTGTAATTGCTTTATATAGAAGAAAAGCTTCTGGGTATTCAATAACTAGACTCTGAATTTCAAATGCTCAAAAAAAGGGTGGGGGACAGTGCTTAGATAAACCTCTGGTTCCGTAGATGCTCTGCTTATTGATTAGCCAATATTTTTCTCAGGTTCTGGAAACCTGGTCTTTCCCTGGATATAAAAATGGCAATGAGGGAATATGGGGATATATGTATACATATAGCTGACTCACTTTGTTATACAGCAGAAACTAACACACCATTGTAAAGCAATTATACCCCAATAAAGATGTTAAAAATAATAATAATAAAGAGGGGAAAAAAGTAAGATCTACTTAAAAAAATGGCAGTGGCTGTGGAGAATATCTGGTGTGATATCTCCTTTCATTCACCCCACTCACTATTTCATTATTTCTGAGGTGCTGCATTTTGAAAACAAGTTTGGACTTGAATTATCACCCTATATTTTTGGTATCAAAGTGCACTTAACCTTTCCTTAATTAACTGCACTTTACTCCACACAATATCCTGCAAAGCAGAGGTAGCAACAGCATCTTAGCTTCGGGGTGAGATGGGAGAGAAGAGCCTTGTGTTCCTTTATTTATCATAAAGACCAACTGAAAAGGAGGCCATCTGAGAATGGTGGCTAAAGTCTTTAGAAGTTCAGAGCTTTGCCAAGTGAGGTTTATAAAATGTAGAGGTGTCTTCACCCATGCCCTTTACAAGACAGTTATTTATATTCACACATGGAAAGGCATGGAACAAAACAAAGAATACTATTTTAGAGCATTTATGAAATGCCTTGTTAATTATTATTTTAAAATACCTGACATTTATTGGGGCTTAATATGTGCCAGAAGTTGAGATACATACATATTTTCTCATTTAAATTTTGTAAGAAAACTAGGGGAAAAAATATTGTCCCCAATTTACAGATGAGGAAAATGGGGTTCAAATAGGTGAAGTAACTCACTGAAGGTCACATAGGTTGTAGATGGTGGAGCCAGGTTTAAAACTCAGCTCTGTTTGACTCCAAATCTGTGCTTTAACCAAATGTAATTTTAAAAGTCCTGCTTTGAGTCACTATATAGTCTCCTTCAAGTAACTGTTTTTTTAAGATTTTATGTAAACATTTGAAACTTGTTTGATTTTTTTTTTAATTTTGGGGGTTGCTTCAGTAAGAGAAATCTGGATAAAACCTTGCTATGCTTGATCTTTTATTAAAAAGACATTATACTTGTGCAGCAGAGTAGCGATTACATAAACAAGAGAAATATTAATAATCAAACATTACACATGGACTTTATATTAGCCTGCAAAATTTAATTTTTATTTCTAAAATTTAAGAAGCAATTTTTTTCCTACAACTTTAAGATAGAAGAAATCTCTGCAACCTATTCCAAAATACTTCATTTATCTTGTCTAACCAAGGTGTAACTCTCTGCTCATAATGTTCTTCTAGATGTCCCAAATTTGAGTAAAAAATAATATGTTTTATTTAAACTATTGGTCTTAAACAGCATTGATAAGCAGCATAAATACTGTAATTCTTAATAAATTACCATACTTTTAAATTAGGCACGCAAAGATTTGTGCAACTGAGTCTAAATCCATTTCTGGGTTTTTTTATTTTTCATTTTTTATTTGTTTTTTTATTCTTCATCTATGCTGGTAGTTTTCTGTGTTTTCTTCCATTTGGAATGTCTTTTCTTTTGTTAATGCCCTTCCAATCTTCACATCTTTCTTGTACTGTTTTGACTCTCTCTATATAGAACTACTTTGTTCTATAGTTATTTGTCTAAACATCAAAATGAGGTTTGCTTCTTTTTCCTCCCTAAAAAATGTTTCAATTAAAATTTTTTTGACTATATGTCACTTAGTTCTCAGATCAGACTTTATTTTTAAAAACAGTTTTAGATTTACAGAAAAATAGAGAAAATAGTACTGAGAATTCCCATATACCTCACACTCAATTTCCCCTAGTAACATCTTACCTTAATGTGGTACATTTGCCACAATTAATGATATGTTAGTATTAATAAAGTCCTCAGTTTATCCAGATTTCCTTAGTTTTTACCAAATGTCTTTTTCTGTTCCGGGATCCCATAACAATGCCGTATCACCATTTTCCTGTCTCCTTAGGCTATGATATTAGCTATGATAGGTTTTCAGACTTTCCTTGGTTTTGATGACCTTGGCAGTTTTGAAGAGCACTAGTCAAGCGTTTTATCGAATTCCCCTCTACTAGAATTTGTCTGTTTTTCTGATGATTAGACTGGGGTTATGCATTTTGTGGGGGAGGAAAACCTCGGAGACAGAGTGCCATTTTCATCACATCATATCAAAGGTACATACTATCAGCGTGATCTATCACTGTTGATAGGACCTTGTTCATTCAGATGAAGTATTGTTTTTCAGGTTTCTCCACTGTAAAGTTACTGCCTTTCTTCCCCTCTCCCAACTAGTTCTATTCAGAAGGAAGTCACTGTCTGCAGCCCACAGTTAGGGAATAGGGATTTAGGGACCCTCCTTGAGGGCAAATTATCTACATACACTATTTGGAAATCTTTTGCAAGAGAAATTTGTCTATTCTCCCCATTTATTAATTTATTCAATCATTTATTTATATTAGTATGGACTTATGGACATTTACTTTATATTTTGTGTTATAGTCCAAAAGCACTTTATTTATTTCCTCAAATTGGGGGTTCTTTCAGTTGGCTCCTGCGTCTCTTCAATACGTTTCCATCAATGTAGGTTTGTTGTTTGTTTTTTGAGCATTACCTTACTTCCTGGTACTATAAGATGCTTCAGGCACATCTTGTGTATTTCCTGCCTCAGTACTAGAATCAGCCACTTCTCCAAGGAACCCTGATTCTTCTTACTGGAAAATGGTGTTAGAATACAAGATGTGGATGCTAAGTATGATCATTGTTACTGGTATGTCATTGCTTCTAGACCCTGTCATCTGACATAGCAAAGAAATATGCTTGTATCTTAACCCATGTATGTACACGTATCTATAAATATTTCTATATGTAATCATCTGTATCTATATTAAGCTAAATGTGGGTTCATACTGATGTCTCCAACTTTAATCCATTACCACATGGATTATTCTAGCCTCATCCTCTTGTTTATAACTTCCCACTCCAGTGATGAGAAACCTGGTTCCCACCACCAACCATCCACTTACTTAACTATTTGATTCCATTATATGGTTTCAGAATTGTTAACCCACATTGCTTTGGGACACAACTTTATCAACCAGAGTACAGTGCTTATGTGCAATTCTTTTGCCTCTAGTCTTACAGGCTCCCCTCATTTTCAAAGTTGCACTTTTGAAAAAGTCAGCACTTTTTCACCCATCCTCTTCGGTAGACTTCTTTCATACATTTATAAAACAGTTAGGCCCACTAGTCACAATCTACATTCCTTTATGAGCTTTTCTGAACTTCTAAATTGTTTTTTAAAATTTGCTTTCATTAATGTTCATTCTTTGTGCTCTGAAGTTCTATAGGTTTTGAAAAAAAAGACATAATGCCTAGTATATAAAATAGTTTCACTGCCATAAAAATCTCCTGTGCTTCACCTATTCAACCCTTCTCCCCTTCCCCCAAATGCCTGGCAACCACTGATGTTTCTACTGTCTCTGTAGTTTTGCCTTTTCTAGAATGTCACATAATTGGAATGACATGTAGCTTTCTCAGACTGGCTGTCTTCACTTAGCCATTTACATTTAAGGTTTCCCCATATACTTTCTTGGTTTGATAGCTCATTTCTTTATTCTTGAACAGTGTTCTATTTTATGAATATACCACAGTTTTGTTTATCCTTTCACCTATTGAAGGACATCTTGGTTACTTCTGTTTTTTGGCTATTATGAATAAAGCTGCTATAAACATTTGCATACTGGTTTTTGTATGAATGTAAATTTTTAAATGAGAGTAAATATCTTGGAATGTGATTGCTGAATCATATGGTAAGACTGCATTTAGCTTCATAAAAAACTGGCAAACTGTCTTCCAAAGTAGCTGTACCATTTTGTATTCTCACCAGCAAGAAATGAGAGTTCCTGTTTCTCCAAATCCTCACTGACATTTGGTGTTGTCAGTGTTTTAGATTTTAGACATTTTAGCAGGTGTGTAACGGTATCTCATTGTTGTTTTAATTTGCAATTCCTTGATGACATATAATGTTGAGTATCTTTTTATATGCTTATTTTCCATCTGTATACCTTACTTGGTAAGGTGCCTATTCAGATCTTTTGCCCATTTTTAAATTGGGTTGTTTGTTTTCTTATTGCTGAATTTTAAGAATTCTTTTTATATTTTGCATACAAGATCTTTACTATATATGTGTTTTATGAACATTTCATGCTAGTTCTGTGACTTGTCTTTTTTTTTTTTTTTTTTTTTTTGCGGTACACGGTCCTCTCACTGTTTTGGCCTCTCCCGTTGCGGAGCACAGGCTCCAGACGCGCAGGCTCGGTGGCCATCGCTCATGGGCCCAGCCGCTCCGCAGCATGTGGGATCTCCACGGACCGAGGCACAAACCCGTGTCCCCTGCATCGGCAGGCAGACTCTCAACCACTGTGCCACCAGGGAAGCCCCTGTGACTTGTCTTTTCATTCTGTTAACAGTGTCTTTCACAGAGCAGAAGTATTTTAATTTCTATAAAATCCAGCTTATTATTTTTTTCTTTAATGGATCCTGCTTTTGTTGTTGTATCTAAAAACTCATCACCAAACCCGATGTCACCTAGGTTTTCTCTTATGTGTTTTTCTAGAAATTTTATAGTTCTGAATATTACATTTAAGTGTATGATCATTTTGAGTTAATTTTTTATGAAAGTGTAAGGTCTGTGTCTAGGTTAATTTTTTTTTTTTTTTTTTTTTTTGCAAATAAACATCCAATTGTTCAACACCATTTGTTGAAATTCACTTCTTTTTCTTAGTTTCATAAGGTGGAAACATGGACTACTAATTTTTGATCTTTTTCTTTTCAAACATAAGATTTAATGCTATAAATTTCCCTCTATTTACTGCTTTCACTGCATTCCACACATTTAGATAAGTTATATTTTCATTTAGTTAAAAATATGTTTAAATATCTCTTGAGATTTCTTCTTTGACCTATGTGTTATTTAGCAGTGTGTTGTTTAATCTCCAAGTATTTTGAGATTTTCCAGATATCTTTCTGTTATTGATTTCTATGTTAATTCAGTTAAGATCTGAGAACATACTTAGTGTGATTTCTAGGCTTTTAAACTTGTCAAGGTGTGCATTACGGCCCCAAATGTGTTCTGTCTTGGTGAATTTTCCATATAAACTCAAGAAGAATGTGTATTATGATGTTGTTGGATCGAGAATTCCATAAATGTCAATTAGATCAAGTTGATTGATAGTGCTGTTTGAGTCAACTCTATCTTTACTGATTATCTGCCTCTGAAAGACTCTCTCGCTAGAATCATGGACTTGTCATTCCTCCTTCCAGTTCTATCAAATTTCCTCATAATTTTGACACTCTGTTAGTTGCATACACCTTAATGATTGTTATGTCTTCTTGACATAACAATCTTGTTATATCTTCCTTTATCATTATATAATGCTTCTATTTATCACTGATAAGTTTCCTTTGCTTAAAGTCTAATTTATCTGAAATTAATATAGCTACTCCCATGTTCTTATTCTTTCTTCATCCCTTTACTTTTAACTTATTTGTGTCTTTATATTTAAAGTGGATTTCTTGTAGAGTACATGTATCATCGGGGCTTGTTTTTAATCTGCTATGATGATCCCTGTCTTTTTTTTTTTTTTTTTTGCTGTACGCGGGCCTCTCACTGTTGTGGCCTCTCCCGTTGTGGAGCACAGGCTCTGGACGCACAGGCTCAGTGGCCATGGCTCAAGGGCCCAGCCGCTCCACAGCATGTGGGATCTTCCCAGACTGGGGCACGAACCCGTGTCCCCTGCATCAGCAGGCGGACTCTCAACCACTGCGCCACCAGGGAAGCCCCACCACTCTTAATTCAAGTGCTAGAAGTTCTATCCAGGGCATTATTACAAGAAAAGTAAATTAAGGGAATACAGATCAGAAAGGAAGAGATAAAACTGCCCCTATTTGCAGATGGCATAATTATCTATGTAGAAAATCCCAAGGAATCTATCAAAAAACAAACAAACAAAACTCTAGCTCTAAGTGATTTCAGCAAGGTCACAGAATACAGAAAAATATGTTAAATCAATTGTATTTCTGTATGTTAGCAATGAACATGTGGACACTGAAATTTAAAATGCAACATCATTTATAATTGCTCAAAAACCAGTATTCTTGTGGTGCAAATCTATGAAAACATGAACAGGACATATATGATGAAAACTTTGTGAAAGAAATGAAAGAAGATTAAATAAATGGAGAGACATACCTGTTCATGGATTGGAAAACTTAATATAGCAAAGATGTCAATTCTTCCCCCAACTGATTTACAGGTTTAATGTAATTTTTATCAGAACCTCAGTTACACTTTTTGGGGATATAGACAAGAGTACTCAAAGATTTACATGGAAAAACAAAAGAAGTAGAATAGATAAAAGAAGAAGAAAGAAAGAGGAATCAGTCTACCCAATTTCAAGATTTATTATATAGCAACAGTAATCAAAACTGTGTGACATTGGTAGAAGGATAGATACACAGATCAATGGACAATAGAAAACCCAAATATACCTACAAACCTAAGCCCACATAATTTTTGACAATAGTACAAAAGCAATTTAAAGCAAGAAAGATGGCCTTTTCAACAAATGCGCTGGAGCAACTGGACATCCATAGCCAAAAAGCAAAATAAAACAACAACAAAAAAACCCAGAAAACCTAATATAAGTCTCACACCTTATGAAAAATTTAACTAAGAGACATCCCAGGGGCTTCCCTGGTGACGCAGTGGTTGAGAGTCTGCCTGCCGATGCAGGGGACACGGGTTCGTGCCCCGGTCCAGGAAGATCCCACATGCCGCGGAGCGGCTGGGCCCGTGAGCTATGGCCACTGAGCGTGCGCATCCGGAGCCTGTGCTCCACAACAGGAGAGGCCACAACAGTGAGAGGCCCGCGTACAGCAAAAAAAAAAAAAAGACATCCCAGACTTAAATGTTAGATGCAAAGCTGTAAATCTTTAAGAATAAACATCTTGAAAATCTTCAAGATCTAGGGCTAGGCAGAGTTCCTGGACTTGACACCAAGACATGAACCATAAAAGAACAGAAGAATCAATAAGTTATACTTCATCAAAATTTTAAAATATTTGCTCTGCAAGAGACTGTTAAGTGGATGAAAAGACATATTACAGAGTGAAAGAAAATATTTGCAAATCACATTTTGTCATGTAGTATCTAGAATACACAGGGAATTCTCAAATTTGAACAATCTGAAAGAGAACAATTAGTTCACTTAGTTCACAATTAGTTCAATTAGAACATGGGCAAAAGACATGAAAAGACATTTTACCAAGGTTTTCACATGGTGGCAGATAAGCACATAAAAAGATGTTCAGCATCATTAGCCATTATGGAAATGCAAATTAAAACCACAGTGAGGTATCACTACATATCTATTAGAATAGCTAAAGTCAAATATGGTGGCAAAACGAAACGCTAGCAAGGATGTGAAAAACCCGGATCATTCATGCATTGTTGGTGGGAATATAAAATGCTATAGTCACTCAGTTTGGCAGTTCCTGTAAAAACTAAACATGCAACTACTTTGTGACCCAGAAATTGCCCACTTGGGTGTTTATCTCAGAGAAGTAAAGACATGTACACATAAAACCTGTACACCAATGTGTATTGTGGCTTTATTTGTAATAGCCCGAAGTGGAAACAACCCAGATGGTGAATGGTTAAACAAACTGTGGTAAAGCCATACCATGGAATACTACTCAGCAATATAAAGGAATGGAAATATTCTGTATCAGTATTCTGGTTGTGATATTGTACCATAGTTTTGCAAGATGTTAGAATCGAGGAAAACTGGGCAAAGGGAACACAGGATCTCTCTATATTATTTCTTGCAACTTCCTTTAACTCTCCAAATATCTCAGAATAAAAGTTTCCTTAAAAAATCATAGGGCTTCCCTGGTGGCGCAGTGGTTGGGAGTCCGCCTGAGGATGCAGGGGGCACGGGTTCGTGCCCCAGTCTGGAAGATCCCACGTGCCACAGAGCAGCTGGGCCCGTGAGCCATGGCCGCTGAGCCTGCGCGTCCGGAGCCTGTGCTCCGCAGCGGGAGAGGCCACAGCAGTGAGAGGCCCACGTACTGCAAAAAAAAAAAAAAAAAAAATCATGGAACATATACATATGTGTGTGTGTCTGTGTAGTATGTATAGATATGCATACTACACAGACAGTTCTCCCTCTAAGCCCTTTAAATGTTAAGTAGACCTAACTTAAATTTTATTGTGTTGTTATCTAACATTATATGTTCTATACTTACATTCCCAACTATAAACTTCTTGAGGTGACACATGAAGTGTCAGGTAGCACAGTACTGAATACTTAATAGGCATTCAATAAACATTTTATGGAATCATCTAAATATTTGCTGCAACAATTCCCCTTGGTTTACCAGCATAGACAACACACAACTGCAGACTTATTTACTCTCAGTTCCTTTAACTGCTTTGAAGTTTGGCAGCATTTGACATTTTTGGCCTCTTCTTCCTCAAAATTCTCTTTTTTCTTAACTTCTTTGACCAGTCTTCTTTTGATTCCCCTAGTTATTTCATATGTCTTATGACTCATTCTCTGATACTTCATCTTTCCAAACTCTAAATATAAATGTTATCTTATTTTATTTAGCTTCTTTCTTTTTTCCTCTCTAATTTCCACTTATAATTTCAACCATGTTTCTGATTTTTTTTTATTAAGACACTTTTATGGATGGCTTCCTAATTTTCAGTTCCAGGCTATACCTAAGCTCCTAAACTCTAATTCTTGACTGTGTGATAAACATTGCCATCTGAATTGCCCTTGACACTTCTAACTCAGCATTCCCCATACAGAACATATCTTTTTTTCCCCTTATCTCATTACATACATCTCACCCTTGTCCTGTGCTCCCTATTTCTTATAAAGACCCCACCAGCATCAGTGATATAAAGTCTATATGTTCATTATAGCCAATAAAACTTTCAAACATTGTACCAGGAAACTGGCCATCTCTTTTCCGTGCTGGAGAGGACCTCTCTTCAGGCTACTTCTTGGTCTCCCCGCTGAGATGATGAACATGAGCTTTAGAGATACCTAACTGATTTTAAGACAAAGCCTGTATTTCTTCCCACTTATATTGGACCCCTAATGCCCCACCTCCCATCACATTGCCCCACACATTTACTCCAGCCATTGCTACAGTAACCAGCTGCACAAAGGTATAAGCTAACAGCATCTCAGGTCAGCTCCACCACATTTCTTATTTCCTGATATGGGGCTCCTAGGCCCATGGGGCTACCTGCAGAACCTGCTCAGCCATTCTGACACACACACAGAGAAGTGGGACAAACTTTGAGTAATAGGGGATGAAAAATTGGGAGCTTATGAGTAAATACCTATCTCTTCCCTGTCAGGCAGGCATTTCTGAGACCTATTCTCCATGAATCCTCAAAGACAGTTGGATCAGCCCCAGTTGTCCATAGCATTGACCTACACAGTCACACAACCTTGTAGTTAAGATGAGGTCGTACTGAGGGTGGGCCTCTAAAGCAATATGATTTATATCCTTATAAAAAGGGGAAATTTGGACACAGACAGCACACAGGAAGTACACCATGTAAAGATGAAGGCAGAGATTAGGGTGATGTTTCTATAACCCAAGGAAAGCTAAATATCATTAGCAACCCACCAGAAGCCAGGAGAGAGGCATGGAACAGGTTTCTCCCTCATAGCCCTTAGAAGGGACTAACCCTGCTCACCAGCACATTGATTTTGGACTCCTAGTCTCCAGAACTGTGAGAGAATAAGTTTCTGTTGTTTAATCCATCTGGTTTATGGTACTTAGTTTTAGGAAACTAATATACTAGTAACTAGGTGCCAACTAAGAAAGCCAAGAGGGGGAACCCAACTGAGGTGAAGACAAAAGTAGAGACAGGGGACAGTGTTTTCATTTTAGGCATATATGAGTCATTAAAAGAGAAACGTAGAGACATGAGTGCAAATTGGATTTTTTGTGTGATAGAGCAAGAAACATGGCTCCCATTAATTTAGCTGGAAAAGAAAGCATTATGTGAAAAGGGCAAAACTCATCCTCTGCATGTAACTAATGAATCTGCACTTGAAAAAGCGTGCTCACTCGTTTAAGCCTTAGATGGATGGAGAAGAACCAATTAGGTAAATTGGGTGAAATTCAGATAAGGAATTTATGAGAATGGAAGATTGGCTTTAGCAAAGATGAAAGGAAAGAAATGTACTTGACTAGGCTAAGTGATGATTAAGTGGAATTTGATGATAAGGGACACATATTTTATTTTTATTTTTTATTTTTTGTGATACACGGGCCTCTCACTGCTGTGGCCTCTCCCGTTGTGGAGCACAGGCTCCAGACGCGCAGGCTCAGCAGCCATGGCTCTGCGGCATGTGGGATCCTCCCGGACCGGGGCACGAACCCATGTCCCCTGCATCGGCAGGCAGACTCTCAACCACTGCGCCACCAGGGAAGCCCGGGACACATATTTTAAAGGTGAAGCTTCAAAGTAGAAATAAACAGATGCAAAGAGAAAGATACATGCATTGTACCAATATTTATTATAAATACAGGGAAATATTTTTGAAATATGGAGGTGGGAGTAAATATGTTAATTTGTTAACAAGACAAAAAAGTGAGAAACCATAAGAGTAAAATGAACAAATTGGATAACAGAAAAATTTGAGTCTGGAATTAAAAAAATCATTTGCCTTAAAAATACTAAAGGAGAAACAAAAATAGGAAAAGCATTTTATTACATATGACTGATAAATGATTAATATCAAAAATTTATAAGTGCTCCTATTAGAAAAAAAGTTATGTCAATTTATAAAACAGAAAAATTTTTTGAAAAGTTAATATATTAATGTAGATATATAAATAACTAACAGACAGTTGAAAAGGTACTCAAAGTCACTAATTACCAAAACATGCAAATTAAAAGTATAAGATATTATCTCTTTTAACATTGAAAAGTTTTTGGAGACCTAAAATACTTAATGTTGATGAAGATACAGGGAAACCAGTACTTTTGTACACTAGTGAAGCTATTAAAATGGGTCTAGCCTTTTTCAGCCAATTTCAAAATTATTTTCAAAAATTTAAATATGCATATATTTTGTTTCAAAGTCAACTTGTAGGAATTCATCCTGCAGTAATGCTACCAAAAGTTATTAAAGAAATGCATACCATAGTATTTTACTGCACAATTGTTCAGGTAATGCAAAATTAGAAGCAACCTAAATGGCACTATTAATAGAGAAATAGTTAAATAAGTGGTGATGGTCATAACATAGAGTATCTGTGGCCATTAGAAAAAATGAGGTAGATTCCTGTGCAATTATTGTGACCTAGGAACATGCCTGTGACATTTTCTTAAGTTCAAAAAAAGGGAATGACAAGATGGTATTAATCATATGAACCTTTTTTTTTAGTAAGCAGGCACATCTTTATTTATCAAAAAGCCTTAACAATGCTTATCTCTGGTAGGTTAATATTATTAATGACTTGTACTTTCACTTTGCACATATCTGTAACTTTTGAAATGTTTTGAATTTGAATGTATTTCTTTTATAATCAAACTTTTAAACAAATGGATAAAAGAAACCCTAGTTAAGAGAAACAAAAAACATAAAAGGGGAGATGCTCCAGGAATATATTTTTGAAAGGTAGGAGAAAAATACTTGTTGAGAAAATGCTCATAGATATGGGATGCATCTGGCAGGTGTGACACTCCATCTAGTTAGCATCATTTCTTAAAAGATCAGCAAATTCATGATGGAATTTTAGCTTAATAAATTAGGTACAATATATCTTTGGAATTTATGGATTTAATGTTTAGTGTTTCCATTGAAACTTTATGATGTAAAGTAATTTTTCATTTTTCCAAGGCATAAACTTGAGTTAGGTGCTGAAAAGCTGGTTTGAGGAATACAAGCCATTTAGCTAGGAGCAAAGTTTACAAATGGGCAAGGATCTTCATTTCAACAAGGCTTTGATTTTTTTTTTCTAATTGCATATCCTGTAGCTATACTGTACCACTTATCTGTAAAGTAATAAAATCTCACTTTGTGAAAAAATGACCAGTAAAGGAAAAGAAAGGCATTTTCAGATGTGGATATTCACTCAAGAACCTCATATTATGTTAGTGTACAAGCCTTTAGACATAGGAAAAGACCATATTATCTGTGTTTGTGTAGCACCTGCCTTCCCTTCCACCTACTTCCGGTGAAAGGTCCTTTTCTCCCTGACAGCACATGTGAGCACATGCTCAAGATTTGGACAGTTGATCAGAACACCTTTTTTTTTCCTGGTCACAGTCATTACTTAAGGCTTGAAATAGTCAGAATCTGTCTTAGATTGGGTCCCCCAGGAGTAGACCCTGAGATGAGGAGTGCTATGAAATGATTTATTAGGAAATAGTCCAAGAGACATCTAGAGAAAAGTTAGAGAGGAAGGGAGTGATATTGGAAAGGAAGAACACCAAGCAAGGCTGTGATGTCAAGCAAGATCCTCAAAGGATATTGTGTCAGGGGTCCCCAAGACCACTCCCAGGTTTGATGATTCACTAGGAGGATTCACAGGACTCAGAATATAATCGTGCTCATGGCTATGATTTATTACAGTGAAAGGATACAAAGCAAAATGAGCAAAGAAAAAAGGTGTGTAGGGTGAGGCTCAGAGGAAACCAGGCATAAGCTATCTTGAATCATCTTCTACTGGAGTCACACAAGACACTCAATTTCCCCCATAAATGAGTTGTGACAACAAATATGAAATGTTGCCAACCAGGGAAGTTCATTAGAGGCTCAGTGCCCAAGGCTTTTGTTGGGGGCTGGTCACATAGGCACCCTCAGCCTGGCACTTACCAAAGTTCCAAACTCCCAGAAGGAAAGCTGGTGTTCAGCATGAACCATATTGTTTGTACAGTTTAGGTACAGTGACTCTTATCAGAGAATGGTGGAAACCCTTCTGAAATCCAAGTTCCCAGATGCCAACCAAGGGCCAACCTTTCAAGTGGACTTTTTAAGGTTAGCAGTTTCAGTCCTTGATATGTTAACTCTTTCCTACACAGATACCTTTGGTTCAATCCCATAGGAAAGCTCTGAAAACTGTGTAGGCTACACCTGACTTTTGGGTAAAGGAACTAAAGACATAAATTTCCAGACACTTCTAGCAATCTGTGTGGGCAGGTCAAGCTGGTTCCAACTGTCTGAGGGCAAGTCCTCCAACAAAGAGATGCAGTTGTTGGCTGTTGAGAGTGACAGCCCACTGGGAGACATGTGCATAAAAAAGTTCTGGCCCTGAGGGGATATGGGTGAAGTTCTGACAGCATCTGCTACAGTGGTCCTTCCTGGGATTGTATATACTGAACCAGTGATAGAGAAATCATCCTCTTGAGATAGGCAAGCTGGCACATGAGCCTAATGCTGCCTGTAGGTATATTCTCCACCTGCTGGAGAAGACCCTTCCGCAGTAGCTGAGAATGGAATCTGCACTCAGAGAAAAGCAGAGAGAAGACGAGGATAGAAAATCCTAATAGTGTTTCAAGTTCTACTTGAAACCATCTCTAACATCAGTCCTACTAGTGGTCCTCTTTTTTTTCCTTCCAGTTTTATTGACTGGAAAAGTGTTTGAGGGGTACAGCATAATGATTTGACTTATATACATCATGAAATGATTAACACGATATTTAGTGAACATCCACACCATCTCATATAGATACAAAATAAAAGAAAAAGAAAAACAACCTGTTTTCCTTGTGATGAGAACTCTTAGGATTTACTCTGAACAACTGTCTTAAAACAACAGCAGATATAATTGTATTATCATGTTGTACATTACATCTTTAGTACTTATTTATTTGGAACCATTCCCCCCTCCCCACAACTCCCCACCTCTGGTAACCACAAATCTGATCTCTTTTTCTATGAGTTTGTTTTTTGAAGCATAATTGACCTACAACACTATGCTAGTTCCTGATGCACAAACATAGTGATTTGATATTGCTATACATTACAAAATGACACCATGTAAGTCTAATTACCATCTGTCACCATACAAAGTTATTACAGTACTATTCACAATATTCCCTATGCTGTACATTGTGTCCTCGTGACTTATTTATTTTATAACTGGAGGTTTCTACCTCTTAATCTCCTTCACCTATTTCTCTCATGGCTTCAACCCTCTACCATGGATCCTCTTATCTTAGCCTGTAGCACATCTCCTTAATTTAGCCTTTTACAGCTTGCAACCATTCTAGAGAGTCCTGTTAAAAATACTCTGTACATTATCTATTGCATCTCGCAGATCATGGATACCGGATTCAGAGATATTTGATAGTAAACTTTATTTCCTTTTTTTTTTTTTTTTTTTTTTTGCGGTACGAGGGCCTCTCACTGTTGTGGCCTCTCCCATTGCGGAGCACAGGCTCCGGACACGCAGGATCAGCGGCCATGGCTCACGGGCCCAGCCGCTCCATGGCATGTGGGATCTTCCTGGACCGGGGCACAAACCCATGTCCCCTGCATCGGCAGGCGGACTCTCAACCACTGCGCTACCAGGGAAGCCCATTTATTTCCTTTTAAAGTTAGGAACTTAGATTAGTGGATTCCATGTTAGGTATTTACTAAAACAGATTTTGACAAACTACAGCCAAATCTACCACTCCTGCCCGCCTTCTCTCAAGCACCCCTCCTAGTCTGTTTTTGTAGGACCACAAGAAAGAACGGTTTTTACATTTTTAAATGGTTGAGGGAAAAAATTAAAAGAATATTTTGTGATACATAAAAATCATATGTAATTCAGCTTTCAGTTTTTATAAATAATGTTTTTAATTTCATGAATAAAATATGTGTGGAAATTTGTTCTCTTTCATGTCATATGAGTACCTACATAATAGTCTTGATTTTGCCTCTTGGTCAACAAAGCCTGAAATATTTATTATCTGGACCTTTTCAAAAATGTTTGTTAATCCCCACCTGAGAACAATGGAAGAGGAAAACTGACTAACCCTTCTTTGGGGAAGGGACAATTTGTTATTATATATTTTTTAATAATCATGTATAATAGTACTTAGAAAACTTCTCTGAAAGTAGAAACATGGAAGACATTGAACTGACAAAACTGGATAGTATTTGATATCCTACCCTGATAATGGCAGATGGAGGAGTAGCTTAATGATAGTGACCAACCATCACTAAATGATGACTATAGTGACTGAAGACAATTAATACTGCTATCTTCTTGCCCTTCAAGGCATAGTAAGGTGAAGGGGAATTGATGAACCTCTTCCTTGTGATTAGGTTTTGAAGAGTCAATTGAGGACTTACATGAGGTATCCAAATCTAAGATACTGACAACTCAAAAATCAGAGGTTCAAGTGTATTAATTAGCTCATATTTTAAAAAGCAGATACATCTCTGAGAATACTAAGCTTCTCAGTCATTCATGCCCAATATGCATGGTTTTCACCATGATAATCAGATTACTTTTTGTTTAGCTGTTGCAGGGAATGGCTGGTATAAGCAAAGGAAGAAAAGATGGGAAAAAAAGAAAATGTGATCTTGGATCCTGAAAAACTTTGGAAGAGGGTGACACTGTGTGTGCCACTCCACTGGGTGGATTTTTATTTTTGTCAGCCTGAGAACTGTCCCCTAAGAGTAAGAAAGAGGAAAAATAGTTAACTTGAAGATGTGGGAGAAAGTGTGGGAGAAGATGTGGAGGATACCAAGGAAATTTGTTTCATTTCACAATTTTATCTAAGGACCAGATCTCCTTATATACCTATGTTATGCTGCCTGCATATAATTAGGAAATCAGTAGGGAGATATTATTACATTAATTTTGATGTTGAAGATACTTTAATAGGCAAGTTGTATATGGAATAATTTAAGTTTTATCATACACAGATATTTCCTAACACTTTTTCTGTGGTTGCATCATGTCCTTTCCTAAGGGATTACTTGAGACTAATAATCATTTATAAAGCAATACTGTGACACTGTTTTCAAGGAGAATCTCTTAGCAATATGAATGAAGATGGAGGCCAAGCTGGTGAATGAAGATAAACCATAAGCCCACTGACTCCTGTCCTCTCAGCCACCCACTGGGAGGAGTTCCTCGTGATCCACCACAAGGAGGAGATCTAGACGAGTTTCTCAAAGTGCTCTCCTCAGCTTAGTGAAACTTATTAATTGGAATTACTTGAGAAATTCATTAAGTCTTAGATTCAAGTTCCAAATTTGGGGATTCTATGTAGTATGTTCAATACATATGTATGAAGAACCAACTATTTTGTCTTCACTGTGCTCCACCTTAGATAAAATGGTAAGCAAAATGGGAGAGAGCTTACCCTCATGGTACCATCATCTACCTGTGCGCATGACCCTCCAGTCTCCCGTAACTCATTAATATCCAGCATTAGTATGTGTTCATTCTTTAATGCATGCTTATTGTTATCTTCATTCCCACCTAGGATAGATCTAATAAATTTAAAAATTATGAAATTGGGTTCATCAGATTGAAGACAGATACCTTTTATAATAATAACAACTAACTTTAAAGAGCACTTATTAAGGGGCAGGCCCTATGCTAAGTGCTAAGTTTGCCTGCATTATTTCATATATTCCTCTCAACAACTTTATGTGATAGGTAGTATATTTTTCCATTTTATAAATGAAGAAACAGCAGCTTAGAGAAGTTAAGTAACTTGCCCAAGGTCACATCATAAGTGAGCTGTGTTTCAACACAATTCTTGACTCTCTCAAGTCTGAGTTCTTAACCACTGAGATATAACATCTTTCTATAAACCACCGATTATTGCCAGATAATAATTGGTTATCACACAACTGTCTGTCTTATAAGAAGGTTAGAATCAGCCAATAGATACATTGACTAGGCAAAGTAATTCCACCTAGAAGGAAAAAGCAAAACCTGGAGAGGTAGAAATGGTATGGGTGTTGGTAGAGTAGCATGTTCACAATGAAGAGACTTTCTTGGCCAGCAGTGACTCCACATTGGAGTCATGGAAACCAAAATCAGGTAGATCAATGCCATATGTGAAAAATCTTGAAAGCCATTTACAGGAGTTTGAATTTAATGCAGCAGACAATGTAGTATTATGAAAGTTCTTAAACTAATGCAGTAGCTTACAGGATGCATTGGAGTAGACTAAAATTGCTCTGTGGTTTTGAGGCATGGTGTTTGGCAGAGATAGAAAGTGCCTCCTAGTGGGATGAGAGAAGGGAAAATTAGTAGGTAAACTTTAAGTGTATTGAAATTAAAGTAAATGTAAGATGTCATTGGCTGGTTATCCAAGTAAACACGTTCCATAGACAGTTTGAATTAAGATATTGTTTTTTCACTGAGCAGCACTGGGATTGGCAATTGCAGTCTATATATAGGGATGTTCATTGGAGAGGAGAAGATGGAATAAGTGTCAGTGAAGAAGAGCAGACGCCAAGATAATAGCTTGATGGAAACCCACAGTTTGGTCATGGGAGGAGGGAGAAAAGCCAACAAAGGAAACAAAGAAGAATAATTCATTAAGGTTGGAGAACAAAGGAGTACAATGTCCTGGAAACCAAGAGAAGGCCAAGAATGAAGGAGCAGGTAGTGGACAGTGTCAAAAGTCATAAAGAGGCTGAAAAAAACATTCAGGTGGATGAAACCTGAGGAGAGATTGGAGATCAATGGTGACACTTGAGAAAGAATTCAATAAGGTAGAAAAGGTAGGAACAGATTTCAGGGAATACTTAGGCAGGTATGTGAGTGAAGGCAATTAACGTGAGTCCTAGCTTGAGAACTTTGGCACTAAAAATGAAAGAAATTGAACTATTCTAGCATAACACACCCTTGATTTCATAATAAAAGACAATAGAAAAGTGAGATTCATCTAAGAAAACTTCACTTACCAGCTGCATTTGCTGGAGCCTCTATTGTTTTCTTGTGGCAGAAAAGACAGTGGTAGAAATTTGTCTTTTTAATAATGAATAGTGAAAAACACAATTCTCTATTTCTATGTTGCCTTTCCATCAGCATTAACTTTACATTTTCCTTAACTTGTCATCTTCTGTGCTGGCAGTAGGAGAAAAAAAAAAAAAAACATGCTAATCTACTGAGATAAAAGACTGTCGATGTACATGATTTCTCTCCTGACTTTTCATTGGCAACAGAGTTTCTAATGTTCAAGGACAAGAGGAATCAGGCCGCAGGGTGCCCGCCAGCTCTCCAGAGGACAGAAACCCACTTTTGCATGCATATAAATGAGTCCTGAAGTAGGTTGTGAGATAAGAAGTGGTATAATGTAATAGAGTGCTACACTGCAAAGGGGCCTGGACTCTCCTGATGGAGGGGGAAGGTAGATGCTGTATGGCTGGAGTAGATAATGACCTTAGAAAAGAATCTTTCCAATCTTTCACAGGCATGATGTATTTTCCCTGAGTGCTGTGCCAAGATGGCACATTGTTTAATTGTGTAAAATATAAAACCGAACAGCTCCTTTCCTCTCACCTTCCAAAAATGCTTACGCTTGCAAGGGGAAATTTTGGCATCAGTTTCCATTCATTTCAAAGGATTAAAAAAAGTCTAATGTGGAGATATATTGATCTTTTGAAAGGTCAGCAGCAGATTCATAGTTCAAGGTACTACTTCTGAATAGCCAAAATGCTAAGTAACGGGAGGAACAACAGGATGAAACAAGGGAAAAAAAACACGGAGGAATGCCCCATGTAAAATCAACTACATTTTATTGTTTTTGTTCCTAAAGAACAATTATCACAACATTATCATCATTTACATTAAGGTTAGAGTTCAGACAATTAATTCAGTGATTGCAAGGAATAATTAGAAATATATTTCAGTTTTGTGGTGCAACAAAGTTAGGAAAAAAGAGAGACATACAGAGAAGGGCAAGGGAGGTGGAAAAAGAGAGAAGAAAGTGATAAAAATGGAGTAAAGGGGATATAAAGAAGAAACTTAAGGAAAGAGAGGGTGAGAGAGAAAGAGAGAGGAAGAAAGGGGTATGTATTCATTGAGCACTTCCTGTATTCCCAGAACTGCATAAAGAGCTAAGAGAGAGGGAGGATGGCAGAGCAATGGAAAAGAAGTCCTGACGAATCGTCTCTACATTCCGAGATGATTGTGCTGGTTGGCAATCTGTTACCCTTTTTTACTCACCCACTGTTCTTTTCCTGGTTAGGTGCACCAAAATAGGTGTGCCTGCTTGTCATCATACTTTAAAATCAGGACTAGATCACTAGCAGTTTAGATTAGTCCTTTCAGAGTTTGCAATAATACATCTTCTTATTTTATTTTCAAAGTTCAAAGCAAATTTTTGAAATAAAGTTTTAGTTTCCTTTGGGATCTTTGAGGTTTCTTCTTAATCTGTGAAGGAATGACTGCATTTTAGAGGCCGACTTTGGAACCTCAGTGTGTCGTTGCACAAGGTGCTGCAGGAGGAAGTCGTTTGACATTCAAAAAGCAAGATATTGCATTTTAACACCTCTGATGGTTTATTTTTGGAATCAGCTATTATTTTATTATGGTGAGCTCTTCCGGCTCCTTGTACATTCAAGTCACCTCACTCTTTTCGTGCTTTTGGTATGTCTCAGTGAGAAATACCTCACTGGATCCATCCCTCCATCCGTTCCTTTCTCCCTCCTTTCTACCTTCAGTAATGCCCACTATAGTGCATAGCTCTTTAGTTGCTTCTCTTGAACAGTGTCTCAGGATTCCAGGGAAAGCATATTGATCTCTGACCTGCCTCACCTAAGTAACCTCATATGAAACTTGGACAAAATCCATCAATGTGCTTCACATCACCTGTCAACTCTAGCCCAGTTACTGAAAATCAATGTACATTTTACCTGGTTCTTTCTAAAACGGTTTCATTCAGGCTGACCACAAATTTCTGAGATATTAAATACATTTTTATATATATTTAAATATATTCTCCCCGTTTTAAAGTTACTGTATTACAAGTTCCACAAGTATAAGGATTTTGGTTTCTACTAGACAAATTCCCCAAGGTATGATAAATATGTGTTGCTTTTATCTCTGAACAGTACTGAATTGATATAACACTAAAGGTCTCTGAAATGACTTCCTTAGAAATTGGATGCATATGTAACAGTGCATTCAGTACATTGCACGTATTTATATATACATGTAGGCTTTTATGGCTGACTTCTTCATAACCACTAAGAGCTACCACAGCAGCTTTGAACTGTAAACTCTTGGCTACTAAAGTAGCACATTGTTTTTCAAATATTCTCAATGTATGAGGGCTCTTCCATATTATCTTAAAGTGAATTTTTTTTGGCTGTACCAAGTGGCAGGCATGTGAGATCTCCAACCAGGGGATCGAAACCATGCCCCCCTGCAGTGGAAGCATGGAATCCTAACCACTGGACCGCCAGGGAACTCCCATAAGGTGAAATTTTTTTTTAAAATATGGCTGTTTCTCAACTGTGGCCTCTCCCTCTGCCATTATTTTGCTCTCTGGGGAGTAGTTTAGACTCTTATAGCTGATGAAACCTTTGACTCGATGGTCTTCCTTTGTGACAACTCTAGTGCTATTGAACTGAATTGTAGCATATAGGTTTTACAGAGGTTGTAGTTGTCACCTTCAAGGAAATGATCAAAAACAAAGGATAAAGGACAGCAAGCATTTAGGAATTGTTAGGAGAACTCTGACATTACAAAGGGCTTCATAAACATCTCTGTAGTCTTGCAGGGTTGACACATATTTATAGGTAAGGTGGTCAGAAGAAACCTTGTATAGGCCTGAAGTGACTTCAGCAGCAGTTTCCACTGAAAGATGAAGAGACCATATCTCCACAGGGACTAAATTATAATGATGTACTCTAACTCTGTTTAGGTTAGTGCCGACTAAGTTAGCCCTTGCATTTCCAAAAAAGCATTCTCCATCCTACATAGATTATACCTTTAATGTAGAAATTGGCAAACTATGATGTGCCAGGCAAATCCAGTCTGCCACCTATTTTTGTAAATAAAGGGGCTTTTTGTTTGTTTTTTGTTTTAATTTTTATTACTGTTCAGAAAACTTAATACAAATGGTGTTAACTGAGGCACCAATTAACTTTTGACCCAGTAGGAAAAGATGCAATATAAAACTAGAACAAAATCAAATACACGAAGCACTTACATACATAAGTAACATTCAAAAGCAAGCTAATTGTAAAATGTCTGAAAATTCTACTATTACATTATAAAGTCACAACTAATATAAATCTAATAAATGTAGCTGGATCTTTTTCTTTTTTCTTTTTTTTTAATTTTTGTATTTTATATTATTTATTTTTTTATACAGCAGGTTCTTATTAGTCATCAGTTTTATACACATCAGTGTATACATGTCATCCTAATCTCCCAATTCATCACACCACCACCCATCCCCCCACCGCTTTCCCCTCTTGGTGTCCATACATTTGTTCTCTACATGTCTGTCTCAATTTCTGCCCTGCAAACCGGTTCATCTGTACCATTTTTCTAGGTTCCATATATATGCGTTAATATACGATATTTGTTTTTCTGTTTCTGACTTACTTCACTCTGTGTGACAGTCTCTAGATCTATCCACGTCTCTACAAATAACCCAAATTTGTTCCTTTTTATGGCTGAGTAATATTCCATTGTATATATGTACCACATCTTCTTTATCCATTCATCTATCGATGGGCATTTAGGTTGCTTCCATAACCTGGCTATTGTATATAATGCTGCAATGAACTTTGGGGTGCATGTGTCTTTTTGAATTATGGTTTTCTCTGGGTATATGCCCAGGAGTGGGATTGCTGGGTCATATGGTAATTCTATTTTTAGTTTTTTAAGGAATCTCCATAGTGGCTGTATCAATTTACATTCCCACCAACAGTGCAAGAGCGTTCCCTTTTCTCCACACCCTCTCCAGCATTTGTTGTTTGTAGATTGTCTGGTGACGCCCATTCTAACTGGTGCGAGGGGATACCTCATTGTAGTTTTGATTTGCATTTCTCTAATAATTAGTGATGTTGAGCAGCTTTTCATGTGCTTCTTTGCCATCTGTATGTCTTCTTTGGAGAAATGTCTATTTAGGTTTTCTGCCCATTTTTGAATTGGCTTGTTTGTTTTTTTAATATTGAGTTGCATGAGCTATTTATATATTTTGGAGATTAATCCTTTGTCTGTTGATTCGTTTGCAAATATTTTCTCCCATTCTGAGGGTGGCCTTTTCGTCTTGTTTATGGTTTCCTTTGCTGTGCAAAAGCTTTTAAGTTTCATTATGTCCCATTTTTTTAATTTTTGTTTTATTTCCATTACTCTAGGAGGTGGATCAAAAAAGATCTTGCTGTGATTTATCAAAGAGTGTCCTTCCTATGTTTTCCTCTAAGAGATTTACAGTGTCCAGTCTTACATTTAGATCTCTAATCCATTTTGAGTTTATTTTTCTGTATGGTGTTAGGGAGTGTTCTAATTTCATTCTTCTACATGTAGCTGTCCAGTTTTCCCAGCACCACTTATGAAGAGACAGTCTTTTCTCCATTGTATATCCTTGCCTCCTTTGTCATAGATTAGTTGACCATAGGTGCGTGAGTTTATCTCTGGGCTTTCTATCTTCTTCCATTGATCTATGTTTCTGTTTTTGTGCCAGTACCGTATTGTCTTGATTACTGTAGCTTTATAGTATAGTCTGAAGTCAGGGAGTCTGATTCCTCCAGCTCCATTTTCTTTTTCCCTCAAGACTGCTTTGGCTATTCGGGGTCTTTTGTGTCTCCATATGAATTTTAAGCCTTTTTGTTCTAGTTCCATAAAAAATGCCATTGGTAATTTGATAGGGATTGCATTGAATCTGTAGATTGCTTTGGGTAGTATAGTCATTTTCACAAAATTGATTCTTCTAATCCAGGAACATGGTATATCTCTCCATCTGTTGGTATCACCTTTAATTTCTTTCATCAGTGTCTTATAGTTTTCTGCATACAGGTCTTTTGTCTCCCTAGGTAGGTTTATTCCTAGCTATTTTATTCTGTTGGTTGCAATGGTAAATTGGAGTGTTTCCTTAATTTCTCTTTCAGACTTTTCATCAGTGTATAGGAATGCAAGAGATTTCTGTGCATTAATTTTGTATCCTGCAACTTTACCAAATTCATTAATTAGCTTTAGTAGTTTTCTGGTAGAATCTTTAGGATTCTCTATGTATAGTATCATGTCATCTGCAAACAGTGACACTTTTACTTCTTCTTTTCCAATTTGGATTCCTTTTATTCCTTTTCTTCTCTGATTGCCATGGCTAGGACTTACAAAACTATGTTGAATAATAGTGGCAAGAGTGGACATCCTTGTCTTGTTCCTAATCTTAGAGGAAATGCCTTCAGTTTTTCACCATTGAGAATGATGTTTGCTGTGAGTTTGTCGTATATGGCCTTTATTATGTTGAGGTAGGTTCCCTCTATGCCCACTTTCTGGAGAGTTTTTATCATAAATGGGTGTTGAATTTTGTCAAAAACTTTTTCTGCATCTATTGAGATGATCATATGGTTTTTATTCTTCAATTTTGTTAATATGGTTTATCACATTGATTGATTTGTGTATATTGAAGAATCCTTGCATTCCTGGTATAAAGCCCACTTGATCATGGTATATGATGCTTTTAATATGTTGTTGGATTCTGTTTCTAGTATTTTGTTGAGGATTTTTGCATCTGTATTCATCAGTGACATTGGTCTGTAATTTTCTTTTTTTGTAGTATCTTTGTCTGGTTTTGGTATCAGGGTGACAGTGGCCTCATAGAATGAGTTTGGGAGTGTTCCTTCCTCTGCAATTTCTTGGAAGAGTTTGAGAAGGATGGGTGTTAGCTCTTCTCTAAATGTTTGACAGAATTCACCTGTGAAGCCATCTGGTCCCAGACTTTTGTTTGTTGGAAGATTTTTAATCACACTTTCAGTTTCATTCCTTGTGATTGGTCTGTTCATATTTTCTGTTTCTTCCTGGTTCAGTCTTGAAAGGTTATACCTTTCTAGGAATTTGTCCATTTCTTCCAGGTTGTCCATTTTATTAGCATAGAGTTGCTTATAGTAGTCTCTTAGGATGCTTTATATTTCTGCAGTGTCTGTTGTGACTTCTTTTTCATTTCGAATTTTATTGATTTGAGTCCTCTCCCTCTTTCTCTTGATGAGTCTGGCTAATGGCTTATCAATTTTGTTTACCTTCTCAAAGAACCAGCTTTTAGTTTTATTCATCTTTGCTATTGTTTTCTTTGTTTCCATTTCATTTATTTCTGCTCTAATCTTTATGATTTCTTTACATTTGCTAACTTTGGGTTTTGTTTGTTCTTCTTTCTCTAGTTCCTTTAGGTGTAAGGTTAGATTGTTTATTTGAGATTTTTGTTGTTTATTGAGGTAGGCTTGTATAGCTATAAACTTCCCTCTTAGAACTGCTTTTGCTGCATCTCATAGGTTTTGGATCATTGTGTTATCATTGTCATTTGTCTCTAGGTAGTTATTGATTTCCTCTTGGATTTCTTCACTGATCTCTTGGTTATTTAGTAATGTACTGTTTAGCCTCCATGTGTTTTTTATGTTTTTTTCCCTGTAATTCAGTTCTAATCTCATAGCATTGTGGTCAGAAAAGATGCTTGATATGATTTCAATTTTCTTAAATTTACTGAGGCTTGATTTGTGACCCAAGAAGTGATCTATCCTGGAGAATGTTCCGTGTGCACTTGAGAAGCAAGGGTAATCTGCTGTTTTGGGATGGAATGTCCTATAAATATCAATTAAATCTCTCTGGTCTATTGTGCCATTTAAAACTTCTGTTTCCTTATTTATTTTCATTTTAGATGATCTGTTCATTGGTGTCAGTGAGGTGTTAAAGTCCCCCACTATTATTGTGTTACTGTTGATTTCCTCTGTTATAGCTGTTAGCAGCTGCCTTATGTATTGAGATTCTCCTATGTTGGGTGCATATATATTTATAATTGCTATATCTTCTTCTTGGATTGATCCCTTGATCATTATGTAGTGTCCTTCCTTGTCTCTTGTAACATTCTTTATTTTAAAGTCTATTTTATTTGATATGAGTATTGCTACTCCAGCTTTCTTTTGATTTCCATTTGCATGGAATATCTTTTTCCATCCCCTCACTTTCAGTTTGAATGTGTCCCTAGGTCTGAAGTGGGTCTCTTGTAGACAGCATATATATGGGTCTTGTTTCTGTATCCAGTTAGCAAGCCTGTGTCGTTTGGTGGGAGCATTTAATCCTTTCACGTTTAAGGTAATTATCGATATGTATGTTCCTATGACCATTTTCTTAATTGTTTTGGGTTTGTTTTCATAGGTCCTTTTGTTCTCTTGTATTTCCCACTTAGAGAGAAGTTCCTTTAACATTTGTTGTAGAGCTGGTTTGGTGGTGCTGAATTCTCTTAGCTTTTGCTTGTCTGTAAAGGTTTTGATTTCTCTGTGGAATCTGAATGGGATCCTTGCCGGGTAGAGTAATCTTGGTTGGAGGGTCTTTCCTTTCATCACTTTAAGTATATCATGCCACTCCCTTCTGGCTTGTAGAGTTTCTGCTGAGAAATCAGCTGTTAACCTTATGGGAGTTCCCTTGTATGTTATTTGTCGTTTTGCCCTTGTTGCTTCCAATAATTTTTCTTTGTTTTTAATTTTTTGCCAATTTGATTACTATGTGTCTCGACATGTTTCTCCTTGGGTTTATCCTGTATGGGGCTCTGTGCTTCCTGGACTTGGGTGGCTATTTCCTTTCCCATGTTTGGGAAGTTTTCTACTATAATCTCTTCAAATATTTTCTCTGGTCCTTTCTCTCTCTCTTCTCCTTCTGGGACCCCTATAATGCAAATGTTGTTGTGTTTAATGTTGTCCCAGAGGTCTCTTAGGCTGTCTTCATTTATTTTCATTCTTTTTTCTTTATTCTGTTCCGCAGCAGTGAATTCCACCATTCTGTCTTCCAGGTCAATTATCCATTCTTCTGCCTCAGTTATTCTGCTGTTGATTCCTTCTACTGTAGTTTTCATTTCAATTATTGTATTGTTCATCTCTGTTTGTTTGTTCTTTAATTCTTCTAGGTCTTTGTTAAACATTTCTTGCGTCTTCTTGATCTTTGCCTCCATTCTTTTTCCGAGGTCCTGTATCATCTTCACTATCATTATTCTGAATTCTTTATCTGGAAGGTTGCCTATCTCCACTTCATTTAGTTGTTTTTCTGGGGTTTTATCTTGTTCCTTCATCTGTTATGTAGCCCTCTGCCTTTTCATCTTGTCTATATTTCTGTGAATGTGGTTTTTGTTCCACAGCCTGCAGGACTGTACTTCTTCTTGCTTCTGCTGTCTTCCCTCTGGTGGATGAGGCTATCTAAGAGGCTTATGCAAGTTTCCTGTTGGGAGGGACTGGTGGTAGGTAGAGCTGACTGTTGCTCTGGTGGGCAGAGCTCAGTAAAACTTTAATCTGCTTGACTGCTGATGGGTGGGTCTGGGTTCCCTCCCTGTTGGTTGTTTGGCCTGAGGCAACCCAACACTGGAGCCTACCTGGGCTCTTTGGTGGGGCTAATGGTGGACTCTGGGAGGGCTCACACCAAGGAGTACTTCCCAGAACTTCTGTTGCCAGTGTCCTTGTCCCCATGGTGAGCCACAGCCACCTCCCGCCTTTGCAGGAGACCCCCCAACACTAGTAGGTAGGTTTGGTTCAGTCTCCCCTGGGGTCACTGCTCCTTCCCCTGGGTCCCAATGCGCACACTACTTTGTGTGTGTCCTCCAAGAATGGAGCCTCTGTTTCCCCCAGTTCTGTTGAAGTCCTGCAATCAAATCCCCATAGCCTTCAAAGTCTGATTCTCTAGTAATTCCTCCTCCCGTTGCCAGACCCCGAGGTTGGGAAGCCTGACGTGGCACTCAGAACCTTCACTCCAGTTGGTGGACTTCTTTGGTCTAAGTGTTCTCCAGTCTGTGTGTCACCCACGCAGCAGTTATGGGATTTGATTTTACTGTGATTGCACCTCTCCTGCCATCTCATTGTGGCTTCTCCTTTGTCTTTGGATGTGGATCTTCTTTATCCATTCATCTGTCGATGGACACTTATCTTTTTTGGTGAGTTCCAGTGTCTTCCTGTCGATCATTGTCCAGCAGCTAGTTGTGATTCTGGTGTTCTCACAAGAGGGAGTGCTGTAAATAAATTTTTATTGGAACACAGAAACACCATTTCTTTATGTCTTTTCTATGGCTGCTTTCCTACCACACCAGCTGAGTTGAGTAGTTGGGGCGGAGACTGTTTGGCCCACAAAGCCTAAAATATTTACTCTCTGGCCCTTTATTTAAAAAAAAAGCCAGTCCTTGCTCTAAAGGGTACAAAGAAGTAGTAAAGAATTTTGAGTCATAGAAAATATACAAGAATATTTTAATTCAGGTTCTTAGTAGAAATAAATGTATTTATGATGTGTCACTCCGTACCTAAAATGTCTCAGCATTAGGAGGAATCTTAGAAAACACTAAATCCAACTCCCTACTAACAGGAATGCAGCTAGAAAATTTTGCTTTGTTCTTTGTGAGGAGGTTAAGCTGGTGAGTAAAGTGAAAAGAGTAAACAGCTAACTGAGGGAATGATTTGCCTATTTATGAGAACTGAGGAAGCAGCCAACATATAGACAAGTATAACTGTGACATAAAGAGAACCAACACTGCTCTGCTGGCATTTGCTATATTAATAATAAATCATTCTTTAGTCCTAATTTATTTCAGTAGGGCTAGTAGTTGGCAATATGTTCTCAAATTTGAGCTATTCTGGACAAGTAAAAGCAATAAAACTTAGTTTCTTTTATGTTATAATCCATAAATGTATGTTAATTAATGTTCTCCTTCCTCCAGACACTCTGCATAGTAAGTTTACTGTTTTTTGTTTTAACAAAAAAATGAACTTCTCTTCTCCATCTTTTATATCTGGAAGTCACTCTATAATTGCACAGGATGAAGTCACTCTATGATTCCACTATAATTCCACTCTATAATTCCTTCAGTTCCAAGGAAATGAAGGTCTCACTGGTAGAAGGGTAAAAATCTCAATTGCCAAAGATGACAAGTTGCCATGTATGTGAAAATCCTGGAGCCATGAAATATGTCTAGCTTTGGGAAAATATTGAAATTCGGAGAAATTTGTATTGCACGATTCCTTCTGTAGCTTTTTTTCACTGTCCCTTACTGACCTAAATTGTCTGTGTACATAAGGTAGATATAGATATAGATGTAGATATAGATATAGGTATATACCCACACACATACACACACACACACACACACGCACACACACACACACACCCCTTGGTTAGCTCCTAAAATATTTTTAGCATAATACTTTAAGAGGAAAAGTTATTTTTGACAAGAATTACAAATTCACTAGTTGAGTTTATTTTTGTGGATTTTCAATTTTTATTACAAATAAAATTATAAAGTGAATTAAGCTAATGAACATCTCTTAGTAGGCTGGTAAGTCATTCACAGAAAAAGAGTTAGGAAAAAAAAAGAATGAATTCACTGATTAAAACCCTTGCAGTATAGAAAAGTCCGTCTCTTTCTGGAGTCAGTAACTAACTACTTCTTCTGTCCATGCTTTATTATATCACCTTACTGAGTTCTGAAAAGTCAACATTTCTCAATTATCCAATATATTTTTCTTAATTTCAGGTATTATCACGAACTTCATTAGTTCTTCAAAGGGTAAACTGAGATGGAAAACTGTAAGGTAGATATGCAGCAGAAGAAACAGAGGTTGCTTTGTGTGGAGACTTATGCTAAATCTTACTCCGCTCTTTTGGACCAGTACCTCTAAGATGTGCTGCGTTTGTGCCACAAGTTCTAAAAGTGACATTCCTTTGGAAATCCAGGTAAATGTGGTCTTAGTGCTATCATCATTTAAATAAAAGCTGTTTTCAAATAACCAAGCTGCCATGATGTCAAACAGGGAATCTACGGTGATAAGTCAGAAGATGGAAGAATGGTGCCAATTGTCACCGAGTAAATGAAAAAATTTTCTAGGAGTTAGACCTTGGGCTGCCTTATATGTTAATGAACTCTTTAATCCAGCAAATGTTCAAGCTTGATGATTTTTGCCAGAGATGTAGAGATGCCAATACTGAGGAACAAACTTGACCAGATGACTTAATGTCTTTCAACTAACTCTAATATCCCATAGTTTTATGTTATTGAGTTTCAATTCTTGGGACAAATAAATATTCAGCCATATGCATTCAAGTACAAAATAATAGAAAGTAAACACCTTATGAAACACAAATAATTTGGTTGTCAACAAAGGCACAGATTCTCCTAATGTGTTGGTTTTATCTGGATTAGTCAATATAAATGTGTTAGAACAACACACTATCTGATTCAGATGTTATGAAAACTTTGGTTATAATATTGACCTATAGGTAATTGAAATGTATAATCTGTAAAATATTGATTGAAGGTAAACCTAGATAGCATAGTCACCATCAAATATTCATTTAATAAGTAACTGTTGCATGTTTCTATATGCCAGCATTTTGCTAGGCTCTGGAAATCCAATGGTAAATGATAAAGATGTAGTGTTATGGATCATATAGTCTAGTAGAATATTCCATATGATAAACAAATTAACAAACAAGTGAATAAGAATAAGTGTAAACTTGGATAAATGTCAAGAAGGAGAGCAACATTGTGCTAATATTAAAAATAATTGAGTGTTCAGGTGCCACTTCAGAGTATTTTGGAAAGGCCTCTCTGAGGAAGTGAGATCTACAAGATGCAATCATAGGAAAGGGGTGGGGGGGGGGCGGAGGCAAGCACTACAGGCTGAAGGAACAGAATGTGCTAAAAACCCGAGGTGGGAGGTGTTGAGGTATTGAAAAAAGACCAGCAGAGTTGCAGAGTTGGAGTCTGGTAAGCAAGGTAAGCAAGGGCAAGATGGACAAAAGATGAGATTGGAGTCATAGGCATGAACCAGGTGATACAGAGCCTTGGAAAAAGTCTGAAATACAAGACCATAGAAAAATTTAAAGCAGAGGATCTATATGATCTGAATTACATTTTAAGAAGGTATCTCTTGCAACTGCTGTAATGAAATGTGAGGGAACAGAAACAGCAGAAGGACAGAGATGGTTAGAAAGCTGTTGCTGCAATCCAAGTGAGCACTGGTCAAGTCTTGGACTCAGGTAAAAAAGAAGAGATAAAAAGAAGTAGAAAGATATAATATTTAGTCTAGAGACAGACTCAATATGATGTGTATGGAGGGTGATGGAAAGAAAAGAAGGTCTATTGTTTTTGAATACCTTAATAGGCTCCTAAAGTGTTAATTTTTTTTGTTGTTATTTATTTATTTATTTTTATGTGGCCATGTTCTTAGTTATGCAGAATTTTTTTCCTGTTTCTACTTTATACTTTTTTCTTTGTTTTGTTTTTGGCTTTTGATATAGCTTAATATTTTATTAGACAGAGAAGTTCTGTGTTTTATTAATTTACTTTCTTGTCTTGTTGAAGATAGTATGACAATATCTATAACTATATTGCTTTTGGAGTTTTATTATATTTTGATTTTATGAAACTAATTGCATGATGTCATCAGAAAGGGGTTGTACATTCTGCCTGAATAGTGTGAAGGTTTTGTTCATAGTAGTCCACTTCCACCTGACTTGTCTACTGAGAAAATTATTCCAATATTTTATATCTCTTCTTTATCTTTCATAGTATTTCACAAGTTTTACAACTGAAATGTATTCTTTCTTATTCCACATGTGAGGCTGTCCAGTGGCTATCCATTTGTACTCTTGTTAATATAGGGTGGCCAAAAAGTGACTTAGGTTTTAAGTAAAAAAAAAAGACACATTTTTCATTTTCACCAAGAACCTTACTGAACAATGTATTAACCCTTTTTTTCTTAACATCTTTATTGGAGCATAATTGCGTTACAATGGTGTGTTAGTTTATGCTTTATAATAAAGTGAATCAGCTATACATATCCATATATCCCCATATCTCCTCCCTCTTGCATCTCCTGCCCACCCTCCCAATCCCACCCCTCTAGGTGGTCACAAAACACAGAGCTGATCTTGTGCTATGTGGCTGCTTCCCACTAGCTATCTATTTTATATTTGTAGTGTATATATGTCCATGCCACTCTCTCACTTTCTCACAGCTTACCCTTCCCCCTCCCCATGTCCTCAAGTCCATTCTCTATGCCTGTGTCTTTATTCCTGTCCTGCCCCTACGTTCTTCAGAACCTTGTTTTTTTAATTCCATATATATGTGCTAGCATATGGTATTTGCTTTTCTCTTTCTGACTTACTTCACTCTGTATGACAGACTCTAGGTCCATCCACCTCACTACAAATAACTCAATTTTGTTTCTTTATATGGCTGAGTAATATTCCATTGTATATATGCACCATATCTTCTTTATCCATTCTTCTGTTGATGGACACTTGGTGGCTTCCATATCCTGGCTATTGTAGACAGAGCTGCAGTGAACATTGTGGTACATGACTCTTTTTGAATTATGGTTTTCTCAGGGTATATGCCCAGTAGTGGGATTGCTGAGTCGTATGGTAGTTCTATTTTTAGTTTTTTAAGGAACATCCATACTGTTCTCCATAGTGGCTATATCAATTTATATTCCCACCAACAGTGCAAGAGGGTTCCCTTTTCTCCACAGCCTCTCCAGCATTTATTGTTTGTAGATTTTTTGACGATGGCCATTCTGAATGGTGTGAGGTGGTACCTCATTGTAGTTTTCATTTGCATTTCTCTAATGATTAATGATGTTGATCATCCTTTCATGTGTTTGATGGCAATCTATATATCTTCATTGGAGAAATGTCTATTTAGGTCTTCTGCCCATTTTTGGATTGGCTTGTTTGTTTTTTTGATATTGAGCTTCATGAGCTGCTTGTAAATTTTGAAGATTAATCCGTTGTCACTTGCTTCATTTGCAAATATTTTCTCCCAATCTGAGGGTTCTCTTTTCATCTTGTTTATGGTTTCCTTTGCTGTGCAAAAGCTTTTAACTTTCATTAGTTCCCATTTGTTTATTTTTGTTTTTATTTCCCTTTCTCTAGGAGGTGGGTCCAAAAGGATCTTGCTGTGATTTATGTCATAGAGTGTTCTGCCTATGTTTTCCTCTAAGAGTTTTATAGTGTCTGGCCTTACATTTAGGTCCTTAATCCATTTTGAGTTTATTTTTGTGTATGGTGTTAGGGAGTGTTCTAATTTCATTCTTTTACATGTAGCTCTCCAGTTTTCCCACCACCACTTGGTGAAGAGGCAGTCTTTTCTCCATTGTATATTCTTGCATCCTTTATCAAAGATAAGGTGACCATACATGCGTGGGTTTATCTCTGGGCTTTCTATCCTGTTCCACTGACCTAAATTTCTGTCTTTGTGCCAGGACCATACTGTCTTGATTACTGTAGCTTTGTAGTTTAGTCTGAAGTGTGTGAGCCTGATTCCTCTAGCTCCGTTTTTTTTCTCAGATTGCTTTGGCTGTTTGGTGTCTTTTGTGTTTCCATACAAATTGTGAAACTTTTTGTTCTAGTTCTGTGAAAAATGCCAGTGGTAGTTTGATAGGGATTGCATTGAATCTGTAGATTACTTTGGGTAGTAGAGTCATTTTCACAATGTTGATTCTTCCAATCCAAGAACATGGTTTATCTCTCCATCTATTTGTATCATCTTTAATTTCTTTCATCACTGTCTTATAGTTTTCTCCATACAGGCCTTTTGTCTCCTTAGGTAGGTTTATTCCTAGGTATTTTATTATTTTTGTTGCAATGGTAAATCAGAGTGTTTCTGTAATTTCTCTTTCAGATTTTTCATCATTAGTGTATAGGAATGCAAGAGACTTCTGTGCATTAATTTTGTATCCTGCAACTTTACCAAATTCTTTGAGTAGCTCTAGTAGTTTTCTGGTAGCATCTTTAGGATTCTCTATGTATAGTATCATGTCATCTGCAAAGTGGCAGCTTTAGTTCTTCTTTTCTGATTTGGATTCATTTTATTTCTTTTTCTTCTCTGATTGCTGTGGCCAAAACTTCCAAATCTATGTTGAATAATAGTGGTGAGAGTGGGCAACCATGTCTTGCTCCTGATCTTAGTGGAAATGGTTTCAGTTTTTCACCATCGAGAACAATATGGGCTGTGGGTTTGTCATATATGGCCTTTATTATGTAGAGGTAACTTCCCTCTATACCTACTTTCTGGAGAGTTTTTATCATAAATGGGTGTTGAATTTTGTAAAAAGCTTTTTCTGCATCTATTGAGATGATCATATGGTTTTTATCTTTCAATTTGTTAATATGGTTTATCACATTGATTGATTTGCGTATCTTGAAGAATCCTTGCATTCCTGGGATAAACCTCACTTGATCATGGTGCATGATCATTTTAACGTGCTGTTGGATTCTGTTTGCTAGTATTTTGTTGAGAACTTTTGTTCATCAGTGAGATTGGCCTGTAGCTTTCTTTGTTTGTGACATCTTTGTCTGGTTTTGGTAACAGGGTTATGGTGGCCTCATAGAATGATTTTGGGAGTGTTCCTCTCTCTCCTATATTTTGGAAGAGTTTGAGAACGATAGGTGTTAGCTCTTCTCTAAATGTTTGACAGAATTCACCTGTGAAGCCATCTGGTCCTGGGCTTTTGTTTGTTGGAAGATATTTGATCACAGTCTCAATTTCAGTGCTTGGGATTGGTCTGTTCATATTTTCTATTTCTTCCTGGTTCAGTCTCAGAAGGGTGTGCTTTTCTAAGAATTTGTCCATTTCTTCCAGGTTGTCCATTTTATTGGCATACAGTTGCTTGTAGTAATCTCTCATGATCCTTTGTATTTCTGCAGTGTCAGTCATTACTTCTCCTTTTTCATTTCTAATGCTGTTCATTTGAGTCTTCTCCCTTTTTTTCTTGGTGAGTCTGGCTAATGGTTTATCAATTTTACTTATCTTCTCAAAGAACCGCCTTTTAGTTTTATTGATGTTTGCTATTGTTTCCTTCAATTCTTTTTCATTTATTTCTGATCTGTTCTTTATGATTTCTTTCCTTCTGCTAATTTTGGGGGTTTTTTGTTCTTCTTTCTCTAATTGCTTTAGGTGTAAGGTTAGGTTGGTTATTTGAGATGTTTCTTGTTTCTTGAGGTAGGATTGTATAAACTTTCCTCTTAGAACTGCTTTTGCTGCATCCCATAGGTTTTGAGTTGTCATGTTTTCATTGTCATTTGTTTCTAGGTATTTTTTAATTTCCCCTTTGATTTCTTCAGTGATCTCTTGGTTATTAAGTAGTGTATTGTTTAGCCTCCATGTGTTTGTATTTTTTACAGACTTTTCCCTGTAATTGACATCTAGCCTCATAGTGTTGTTGTCGGAAAAGATACTTGATATGATTTCCATTTTCTTAAGTTTACCAAGGCTTTATTTGTGACTCAGGATACGATCTGTACTGGAGAATGTTCCATAAGCACTTGAGAAGAAAGTGTATTCTGTTGTTTTTGGATGGAATGTCCTATAAATATCAATTAAGTCCATCTTGTTTAATGTATCATTTGAAGCATGTGTTTCCATATTTATTTTCATTTTGGATGATCTGTCCATTGGTGAATGTGGGGTGTTAAATGCCCCTACTATGACTGTGTTACTGTCAATTTCTCCTTTTATGACTGTTAGCATTGGCCTTATGTTTTGAGGTACTCCTATATTTGGTGCATAGATATTTACAATCGTTATATCTTCTTCTTGGATTGATCCCTTGATCATTATGTAGTGTCCTTCTTTCTCTCTTGTAATAGTCTTTATGTTAAAGTCTATTTTGTCTGATATGAGAATTGCTACTCCAACTTTCTTTTGATTTCCATTTGCGTGGAATATCTTTTTCCATCCCCTCACTTTCAGTCTGTATGTGTCCCTAGGTCTGAAGTGGGTCTCTTGTACACAGCATATATACGGGTCTTGTTTTTGTATCCATTCAGCCAGTCTATGTCTTTTGGTTGGAGCATTTAATCCATTTACATTTAAGGTAATTATTGATATATATTTTCCTAATACCATTTTCTTAATTGTTTTGGGTTTGTTATTGTAGGTCTTTTCCTTCTCTTGTGTTTCTTGCCTAGAGAAGTTCCTTTAGCATTTGTTGTAAAGCTGATTTGGTGGTGCTGAATTCTCTTAACTTTTGCTTGTCTGTAAAGGTTTTAATTTCTCCATCAAATCTGAATAAGATCCCTGCTGGGTAGAGTAATCTTGGTTGTAGGTTTTTCCCTTTCATCACTTTAAATATGTCCTGCCACTCCATTCTGGCTTGTAGAGTTTCTGCTGAAAGCTCAGCTTTTAACCTTATGGGGATTCCCTTGTATGTTATTTGTTCTTTATCCCTTGCTGCTTTTAATATTTATTCTTTGTATTTACTTTTTGATTGGTTGATTAATATGTGTCATGGCCTGTTTCTCCTTGGCTTTATCCTGTATGGGAGTCTCTGCACTTTCTGGTGTTGATTGACTATTTCCTTTCACATATTATGGAACTTTTCAGCTATAATTTCTACAAATATTTTCTCAGACCCTTTCTTTTTCTCTTCTTCTTCTGGAACCCCTATATTTCGAATGTTGGTGCATTTAATGTTGTCCGAGCAGTCTGTGAGACTGTCCTCAATTCTTTTCATTCTTTTTTCTTCATTCTCCGCTGTGGTAGCTATTTCCACTGTTTTATCTTCCAGGTCAGTTATCTGTTCTTCTGCCTCAGTTTTTCTGCTATTGATTCCTTCTAGAGTATTTTTAGTTTCATTTATTTTGCTGTTCATCATTGTTTGTTTGCTCTTTAGTTCTTCTATGTCCTTGTTAAACATTTCTTGTATTTTCTCCATTGTATTTCCAAGATTTTGGATCATCTTTACTTTCATTACTCTGAATTCTTTTTTAGGTAGACTGCCTATTTCCTCTTCATTTGTTTGGTCTGGTGGGTTTTACCTTGCTCCTTCATCTGCTGTGTGTTTTTCTGTCTTCTTATTTTGCCTAATTTACTGTATTTGGGGTCTCCTTTTTACAAGCTGAGGTTCATAATTCCCATTGTTTGTGGTGTCTGCCCCCAGTGGCTAAGGTTGGTTCGGTGTGCTGTGTGGGCTTCCTGGTGGAGGGGACCTGTGCCTGTGTTCTGGTTTGTGAGGCTGGATCTTTTCTTTCTGGTGGGCAGGACCGCATCCAGTGGTGTGTTTTGGGGTGTCTGTGACCTTATTATGATATTAGGCAGCCTCTCTGCTAATGGGTGGGGTTGTGTTCCTGTCTTGCTAGTTGTTTTGCATAGGTTGTCCAGCACTGTAACTTGCTGGTCGTTTAGTGGAGCTGGGTCTTAGCATTGAGATGGAGATCTCTGGGAGAGCTTTCGCTGTTTGATATTACGTGAGGTCAGGAGTTCTCTGGTGGATCAATGTCCTGAACTTAGCTCTCCCACCTCAGAGGCACAGGCCTGATAGTTGGCCGGAGCACAAAGATCCTGACAGCCACATGGCTCAAAAGAAAAGGGAGAAGAAAAGAAGAAAGGAAGAAAGAAAGAAAGAAAGAAAGAAAAGAAAGAAAGAAACAAACAAAGAAAGAAAGAGAAAGAAAGAAGAAAGAAGGAAAGAAAGAAAGAAAGAAAAGAAAAGAAAGTTATTAAAATAAAAGATAATTATTAAAAATTAAAAAATAAAAAGTAGTAAGAAAAAGAAAGAAGAAAGCAACCAAACCAAAAAACAAATCCACCAATGATAATAAGTGCTAAAAACTATACTAAAAAAAAAAAAGGACAGATAGAACCCTAGGACAAACAGTTAAAGCAAAGCTATACATACAAAATCACACAAAGAAGCATACACATACACACTCACAAAAAGAGAAAAAAGAAAAACTATGTATAAAAAAACAAAGGAAGAGAGCAACCAAATCAATAAACAAATCTACAATTGATAATAAACTCTAAATACTAAACTAAGATAAACAGAAAACCAGAAACAAATTAGATGCAGAAAGCAAAACCCAAGTCTACAGTTGCTCCCAAAGTCCACCACCTCAATTTTGGGATGATTAGAGCGCATCTGTTCCCTGTCCAGACCGGAGGGGGCTAAAGGAGCAGCTGATTTGAGGGCTCTGGCTCACTCAGGCCAAGGGAGGGAGGGGTATGGAATGAGGGGCGAGCCTGCGGCGGCAGAGGCTGGCACGACGTTGCACCAACGTTGTGCCTGAGGTTGGCTGTGTGCTCTCCCAGGGAAGTTATCCCTGTATCACGGGACCCTGGCAGTGGTGGGCTGCCCAGACTCCCAGGAGGGGAGGTGTTGATCGTGACCTGTGCTTGCACACAAGCTTCTTGGTGGCTGCAGTAGCAGCCTTAGCATATCATGCCCATCTCTCTTGTTCGCGCCTATAGCCATGGCTCACGCCCATCTCTGGAGCTCCTTTAGGTGGTGCTCTGAATTCCCTCTCCTCACGCACCCTGAAACAATGGTCTCTTGCCTCTTAGGCAGTTCCAGACTTTTTCCCAGACTCCCTCCCTGCCAGCTGTGGCGCACTAGCCCCCTTCAGGCTGTGTTCACACAGCCAACCCCAGTCCTCCCCCTGGGATCTGACCTCCGAAGCCTGAGCCTCAGCTCCCAGCCCCCACCCATTGCAGCAGGTGAGCAGACAAGCGTCTCAGTCTGGTGAGTGCTGGTTGGCACCGATCCTCTGTGTGGGAATCTATTCACTTTGCCCTCTGCACCCCTGTTGCTGTGCTTTCTTCCGTGGCTCCGAAGTTCCACCCACTCACCCTCTGTCTCCATCAATGAAGGGGCTTCCTAGTGTGTGGAAACTTTTCCTCCTTCTCTGCTCCTTCCCGGAGGGGCGTGTCCTGTCCCTGTTCTTTTGTCTCGTTTTTTCTGTTTTCTTTTGCCATACCCAGGTACATGGGGAGTTTCTTGACTTTTGGGAAGTCTGAGGTCTTCTGCCAGCTTTCAGTAAGTGTTCTGTAGGAGTTGTTCCTCATGTAGATGTATTTCTGATGTTTGTGGGGAGGAAGGTGATATCCACGTCTCACTCCTCTGTCATCTTGAAGGTCTCTTGAACAATGTATTCACTTTTTTGTTCCACTACCTTCTGCCATTTTCCAGGCAACGTCATAATTCCATCTTCACAAAATTTTTTATCTTTTTGAGCAAAGAACTATTCCAGGTGCCTTTTACAGTCTTCCAGGGAATTGAAATATTTTCCATTAAGAGAATTTTGTAAAGACCGAAATAAATGGAAATTTGAAGGTGCAATGTCTGGTGAATATGGCGGATGAATCAGAACTTCCCAGCCAAGCTGTAACAGTTTTCACCTCGTCATCAAAGAAACATGAGGTATTGCATTATCCTGATGGAAGATTATGTGTTTTCTGTTGACTAATTCCGGACACTTTTCATCTAATGCTGCTTTCATTTGGTCTAATTGGGAGCAGTACTTGTTGGAATTAATCATTTGGTTTTCTAGAAGGAGCTCATAACAGAGGACTCCCTTCCAATCCCACAATATACATAACAAAACACCACCTTTGGATGAAGACCGGCCTTTGGTGTGGTTGGTGTTGGTTCATTTCACTTGCCCCACAATCTCTTCCATTCCACGTTACTGTACAGTATCCACTTTCCATTGCATGTCACAATTTGTTTTAAAAACAGAATATTTTCATTACTTTTTTTTTTTTTTTTTGCGGTACACGGGCCTCTCACTGTTGTGGCCTCTCCCGTTGTGGAGCACAGGCTCTGGACGCACAGGCTCAGTGGCCATGGCTCACGGGCCCAGCCAGCTCCGCGGCATGTGGGATCTTCCCGGACCGGGGCACGAACCCGTGTCCCCTGCATCGGCAGGCGGACTCTCAACCACTGCGCCACCAGGGAAGCCCTCATTACTTTTAAGTAGAGAATCACATGCGGAAATACAGTCAAGAAGGTTTTTTTCTCTTAACTTTTGTGGAACCCAAACATCAAAGCGGTTAACATAACCAAACTGTGCAAATGATTTTCAACACTTGATTTGGATATTTTGAGTATGTTGGCTATCTCCCACGTGGTATAACATTGCTTGTTCTCAATTAATGTCTCGATTGGACGTTATCATCTTTAACTGGTCTACCTGACCATGGAGCATCGTCCAGCGAGAAATCTCTAGCATGAAATTTTGCACACCATTTTTGACACATTTGATCAATCACAGCACCTCCTCCATACACTGCACAAATCTCTTTTTGTATTTCAGTTGCTTTTTTACCTTTCTTGAAGTAATAAAGCATAATATACCAAAAATATTGCTTTTTTTCTTCCATCTTCAATATTAAAATGGCTACACAAAAATTCACCAATTTTGATAAGTTTTTTTTAAGTGCACACTGATATGATGACTGTCACAGTACCATCTAACAAATTGTTTTGAATGAAGTTAAAGACAACTAAGTGCTACTAGAGCCATCTTACGGAAAAAAATGAAACTTTTGGCCAACCCAATACTATAAAGAGCCTTTTAATTTTAAATGGTTGGAAATGGAAAAACAAAATGTGATGTAGCTATACGATGGAATACTATCCTACAATAAAATAAATGAAGTACCAGGGAATTCATAAAACTCAGCAACAATTCAACTCAATTCAAAAATGGCAAAGGATTTAAAGACATTTCTCCAAAGAAGATATACAAGTGGCCAGTAGGAACATGAAAAGATGCTTGACCTCACTAAATGCAGTTCAGAATATCTTCTTAAACTCTGAAACTTAAATTTAGAATACTTACCATACAAATCATGGTTTAATGACAATGATGTACTTAGCTTGATCTTACTTTAATGCATTATATTCATTATGCTTATTGCATATTTTCTTGTCTCTTCAATTGGATTATAAGTACATTTTTTCTTTTTTCTACATCCTTCATGTTATCAACAGCTTCTTTTTTTCCAAGTTATATTTATAAGTGTACCACTTTGTTTCTGTGCTTTATTGTAATTTCTCTTAATTTGGAAATTCATCTTTCTCTTCCATTTGAACATCGTTCCCAGTTTTCCCTTTCAAAGTTAGATCTACCTGAGAAATTATTTTCTCATAATGAGAATGAGAGTCCCATCACTTTGCTATTTCTCCTGACTTCTCTCTCCAAGGTTGTTTGGAGATGTTGTTCCTTGGAAAAGAAGAATTGTGATTATTCTGTGTAACTCCAGAAGACAGAATGAAAATTAATTACGGGAAGTAAGAGGAAGAAAGATTGTAACTCAGTTTGTGGAGGACCTTGCTAATAACTGCAACTATGTGGTGGTCTCTGGAAGTGCCCAGGTAGGAGCTGCCCATTTATCAGCTCCTGGAGAAGGAATGCCAACATTGCAGTGTCATGTCTTAGAAGAATGATTCCTTCCAGATTTTTCCTGACTCTAAGACTCCATCATTCAGAGATGATTTTTTTCAACTCCCCCTCCCCCACCCCATCTTCTACTCTAGAGTCTATGCAAAAATTTAAATAAAAGAAAATATAAGATAAAATAAAATAAAATAAAATGTCTCTGGCATAGCCACCAAATTAACATCTTCAGGATAATTGCATTTCTCCTCTCTGACCCCTCTTTGACTTTGCAGCGGTGGACTTTGTTTCCACCTTTCCAACATGTGCATCCCTTTCTGTTATTACTAGTGCAGTCAGCTCCCAGCACTACAATTAGTCTTAGCTGCATTCTCCAAATCTCATTTTTTATTTTCTATTTTTTTTTACATTTAGCATGAACTGACATGGAGAAATAAATTGCCACATTGGCATTGAGAGACTAACAGGAAGTCTTGCCTTATTCCCATAATTCCTCAAATTTATTTTCCCATCTATCATTTTATTAAGTTGAAATACAATTTCTTACATATCTTTACTACTCAGTTGAAATACCACATTGTGTCATACTTTTGTATTGGGAAAAGAATCCTAGTTTGTCAGGTTAAAGGCTTTTCCTTGATTTAAACCATCTGAATACACTTTCTGCATCCCGTTTTGCTATAATCAGCTTTCACAAGAGTCAGCCATGTTCCATACCTCTGAGAATACTATACTATGTTCAGTGTCTTAATATAAACTCTGCTGTTCTAGCCAGAATTTAAGTGTGATTAAAGTTCAAGTGTGATTAAATTCTTAATCTGATGCCTAATAACACATAACAAAAAAGACAGTAGACCTTCTACCCAAATACTAGAGGGTGTAGGAGTAAGATTGAAGTAGGTTTAAGATTGACTCCTTTGAGAGAAGCATTATTACTGTGTTGAACTTAAATACATGTAAAGGTTTCAAAGGTGGAAATTATGTGCTCTTGCAAAGATTTAATGTGTGGTGTGAGAGAGCATATATGGCCTAGGATAATCCAAATGAGCTCAGAGAAGGTACTTGCCCATTCACTATCAGAATGACCTCATTGTTAACTAGCCACATAGGATCTGCCCTGGATGTTAAATGTTAGAATCATAAAGGCCTTCATGGCTAATGTCACATTTGATTGTTATTGCTAATACATAGTTTGTGGAATCATTCACACTCTTTATCAGCCTAGTATTTCCAGGATGAAGGATATCATGCATGCAAAATGCCAATGCAGTAACAGGTACACTATAGGCACTTAAAAAAAGCCAGGCCCTTCTCCCTCTTACCTCCGAACCCACTCACTAGCTTTCTATTTTTGCCTAAGCTCTTCAGCAATAAAAAATATACCTGGGCAATAAATAATATACATCCTGCCATTTCCATTCTTTAAAGGTGGAAATCTGGAATTGGGCCTCTTTCTTTCAATAGGCTTATCCTGCATTATCTGTTTGAAGACAGAGCCTCTGAAGGGGCTCTCAAGACAAAAGTACTACATCAGCCTTTTATATGGTCTTCCAAAATCATTAAACCTGGAAAAATCTATTTGGCCTACCATGTTTACATTTGTCTCACTCATATCTTGCCAGGTTACTTCCTTTCTCGGGAGTTAAATTTGCTTTCCTCTATTCCCTTAATGTTTCCACGTTGAGTGAAAAAAAGTAACATATACATGACACCACCCCTATCATCACCACATACACACTCAGACACACATTTGCACATCTATCTGTAGATTTACAAAGATTATTTTACACTCAATTTCTTTTATTCTCTTGCTAAATCAGCATGTTAATTTATTTTCAAGGCTACTTATATGATTGAATAGATGAAAGCTTGAGAAAAAGTTTTGATTGTTGTGTACGTGTTGGCAGAGGGCAGGGAGGCTATAATCAGCCTTGAAGGAAGCTAATGTCACCATACATACTAGCTCACCACAATCTCCTATTTCTATTCTCATGATGGCTGCAAATCTTGGTGAAGTCTAGTCTTTTTTTTTCCCCTAGGAGGGAGAAGACTTGAAACTGCACTCCTGAGCTGAGAGGATAAATGGCTGCTAAATTATCTCAAGGAATGTAACAGCAACATTCAAAATGATCCATCATTTTGAATAAGTTGTTTTCTCCTCTCACTCTAGTCCAGTGGGGAAGACGCGTAACATCTTGGAAAGGGAAAAAATACAGGAGTACTTTGGGGGAATTTTTTTAGCAAATATAGTGAAGAGTGAAGTCTGGGAATATAACAATGAGCCAAAATAACAAGTGAGAGCAGTTGCTGAGGAGGGTGTGAGGTGAAGAGGAGGTGGACGTCTAAACTCCGGCAGGTACATATGCATATCAGCACCTCCCCTTCTTCCTCCCTTTACTTTTACCCTGAGTGGAGAAAGACTGAACATTGGAAGAAGTCTGGGAAAAGAGATGTGAGAAGGAGAGACCAAAATCCCAATCGTCTACTCTAGTCCTTGTATCTATGGGTCATTGGGAACCTTGAGCACATAAGCCAAGCAACTTTCTGAACCTTCTTTAGGGTCTTAATTTTCTTTTTCTCAAAAGAGAAATCTTTGTGCATCTTTTTTACCTCATTTTTTCTGATTTTCTCTTTATTTTCCAAAAACTCCTGTGTACTTTTCATCTGCTATAGGGTCCCTCTTGGGATACCCCACCCAGGTCCCCTGCCATCCTCTGCCAATGCCCAAAGCTCCAAATGACCTCTTCCTTTCAGAGTTCATTACAACTAACACCCAAATTCAGAATGCAGTTCATTTCATTTATGTAGGTGTTCAACTAAATCAATTCACATGAAATTATAAAAACTGGTATTTAACGATTCCTGAGTTTCTACTTTTATAATCTAAATGAAATACTAATTGATGGTCTGAGTCTAGAATAGACGTTTGGAGGGAAGGCTTTTCCTAAAGTTCTGGTCTCTTCCTACCTCTACCCCTCCCATTTAATGAACCATCTTTGGAATGGTTCAGCTTTGCTTTATCTGCTCACCTTTTTGAGCCCTGGTAAATATTTCTGTATCCCATTGGACTTAGAAACAATTGTAGGGGTAGGCACATTTTCATATAGGCAAATCACAAATCCAAAAATGGAGAATTTCCTTTTTTAATACCAAGATCTGGCTATTAATTTACTCACACATTACAGAGCACAACTTTTAAAGATGGTAGGAAGTTTATCATACATGTTTAATAAATATTCTTTATTTATACTGATAGAAATTCACAAAAGAGCCTAGCAGGTTTTTAAATAATAGTTAAATAAAAATAACCAAGAGCCATTGACTTCTTGCCTCTTTATCTCACTGTACAAATGTCTGATTTTAATTTTATTCTTTAAATGTATTTTAACTCTCAAAACTGCAGTTTATGGTAAATAATACTATAGACACTCAAATATGTTATGTACGTTAATATATTGATGACCACACCTGTTGTTTATTCTTGTCAGGTGAACAGAGTTTTGTACAGTCCTCAGAATAATGCTTTTTCTGTCATCACTCTGCATCTATGTAAGCTTAGTGTAATATGTCATAGATTAGAAAAAACTCTAATTCCACATTAGTTTCTTTCTTTCTTTTTTTTTTTTAATTCACACCTGCACATCTCTGCAGCACATGTCTACAGAGCTCATTTAAAAACCAAGCAGCCTCCAACATCATTAGTCATTAGAGAAATGCAAATCAAAACTACAATGAGATATCATCTCACACCAGTCAGAATGGCCATCATCAAGAAATCTACAAACAATAAATGCTGGAGAGGGTGTGGAGAAAAGGGAACACTCTTGCACTGCTGGTGGGAATGTGAATTGGTACAGCCACTATGGAGAACAGTATGGAGGTTCCTTAAAAAACTAAAAATAGAACTACCATATGACCCAGCAATCCCACTACTGGGCATATACCCTGAGAAAACCATAATTCAAAAAGAGACATGTACCAAAATATTCATTGCAGCTCTATTCACAATAGCCCGGAGCTGGAAACAACCTAAGTGTCCATCATCGGATGAATGGGTAAAGAAGATGTGGCACATATATACAATGGAATATTACTCAGCCATAAAAAGAAACAAAACTGAGCTATTTGTAATGAGGTGGATAGACCTAGAGTCTGTCATACAGAGTGAAGTAAGTCAGAAAGAGAAAGACAAATACCATATGCTAACACATATATATGGAATTAAAAAAAAAAAAAAGTCATGAAGAACCTAGGGGTAAAACGGGAATAAAGACACAGACCTACTTGAGAATGGACTTGAGGATATGGGGAGGGGGAAGGGTAAGCTGTGACAAAGCGAAAGAGAGGCATGGACATATATACACTACCAAACGTAAGGTAGATAGATAGTGGGAAGCAGCCGCAGAGCACAGGGAGATCAGCTCGGTGCTTTGTGACCGCCTGGAGGGGTGGGATGGGGAGGGTGGGAGGGAGGGAGATGCATGAGGGAAGGGATGTGGGAACAGATGTATATGTATGACTGATTCACTTTGTTATAAAGCAGAAACTAATAAAAAAAAATAATAATAAATAAATAAATAAATAAATAAATAAATAAATAAATATCTTCAACCCTCAGGTCTCTCCCTTCTGCTTGGAATTGTTTCTCCCTTATCTCTCTGTATTATCCTTTTCTCTATTGCCTGGTTAATTCCTATGTATTCATTATGCATATCTCTCAAATGTCAGAGAGGTATTTGGGGATATTTTTCTGGGTTCTTTATTCTTGGTTGGATATTATAGTTATAAGCTCTTCTCAAAATGCATTATTTTCCCTTCAAAACACTTAACCTTAGTTTGTACTTATTTGTGTAATCATTTGAAGTCTTTTTGTGTAATAATTTTAAAGTGTTTTTTTTTCCATCTAGATTCCAAATTCCATAAGAATAAAGTCTGTTGCTCTACCCTGAAAAAAACAAAAAACAAAAAAACAAGCAGCCTCAAGCACATCTGTTTGGTTCATGCTCTGCTCCAGCTTCAGAAGTCACTCATATGCAAAAACACATGAATATGGGAAATGCTATTTATTACTGGTAGATTTGGAAATCATTAGAAAAAAGGCCTTTATATATAGCAAGATGTTAAAATGAAGTTCTTTGAAACTCATTGTTTAGGCTGAGTTCCCAAAATGTCAGGGACAAAAGAATGGTGGCAAATTCTGAATTAATAGTCCAAAGTGAGATGATGAACCATCTTCCTAGGATTTGCAGAGGAGGCTTGAAAATACTGGTTTTATGACCCTTGGCTGACCATATTCCTTTAGCCTATAAAGGGGGACACAGAGGCCTAGAGAAGGAAAGTTGGGAATTCGAAAAGGCTTTCCCTAGAGAGATGCTGAAATCGAGTCATGTGTATTCACCATCTTCACCCTTCCAAAAGTGGAGGGTAGGAAGGGTGGGGCTTCATCCTCCCTTTACTAGTGTGAGGAACTTCAGTGGGACCAATCAGAGAGTTTAAGTAACTTTCCTGTAGTTTGAGGAACAGTGAACTTCTGTCTGACACAGACTTGAGGATTGAGCAGGAGGCCATGTCTGAAGCTTCTTGCTTGCATAAGAAGCAAAAAGGGAAGTAGCTGCAGCAGGGACAGCCTGCATGCCCAGAGTTTGATGAGCTAAAGATCTGTGAATATTTCCCATGGATCTAGTGTGGACTCTCTAGAGGAACTTGCTTGGAGTAGTCTTTGATGCACCTTGAGAGAGTTGTTTGGAAGAGCTAGGAGATCTCAGCCAACAGGCCTGAGGCTAATGGAGGACTAAAGTTGCCAGCTTGGGGAGATGCATTTGTACTATAGAGGGAGCTTCAGGGGGAGATCCCTGGAAATTGGGAAGAGGGAATGTCTGAGCAATCCACAAAACACCTGATGAGAGGAGCCAGCACTAAACTACCACAGCTAGATGAAACCTGGGGCAGATTACAAGGGTACCAGTACAGTAACACCTTTTCTATACAACCATGCTATACACACACACACACACACACACACACACACACACACACACACACACCTCTTCCTCCAAAGGATCCAGGAATCACAGCTAATGTTTATTTTTTTAAGGGGATAAGTAGTTTTTTAAAATAGGCTTTATTTTAGAGCAATTTTAGGTTCACAGCAGTATTGAGCAATTTCCCACTTACTCCCTGCCCCACACATGCAAAGCCTTCCTCATTATCAATATCCCCCACCAGAGTGGTACATTTATTATAATTGATGAAGTTACATCGACTTATCATTATCACCCAAAGTCCATAGATTACATTAAATTTCAATCTTGGTATTGTACATTCTATGGGTTTGGGTAAATTTATAATGATATGCATCCACCATCATCGTATCAGTATACAGAGTAGTTTCATTGTCCTAAAAGTCCTCTGTGCTCTGCCCAGTCATCCTTCCCTTCTACCAATCCCTGGCAAGCACTGCTTTTTTTTTTACTGTCTCCACAATTTTTCCTTTTCTAGAATGTCACATAGTTGGAATCAGACAGTATGTATCCTTTAAATATTGCCTTCTTTCACTTAATAATTGCATTTATGTCTCCTCCATGTTTTTTCATGGCTTGATACTTACTTCTTTTTAGCTTTGAATAATATTCTATTGTCTGGATGTACCCCAGTTTATTTATCCATTCACCTACTGAAGAACATCTTGGTTGCTTTCAAGTTTTGGCAATTATGAATAAAGTTTCCATAAACATCTTTGTGCAGGTTTTTGTGTGGACATAAGTTCTCAACTACTTTGGTTAAATATCGAGGAGTGTGGTTGCTGGATCAAATGGTAAGAGTATGTTTAGTTTTATGAGAAAGTACCAAACTGTCTTCCAAAGTGGCTGTGCCATTTTGCATTCCCACCAGCAATGAATGAGGGTGTCTGCTGCCCCACATCCTTGCCAACATTAGACTTCTTCTCAGTATTCTGGATTTTGGCCACTCTAATAGTGTGTAGTAGTATCTTGTTATTGTTTTAGTTTGTGTTTCCCTGATGACATATGATGTGGAACATCTTTCAATATGTTTATCTGTCATCTGTATATCTTCTTTGATGAGGTGTCTTTTAAGGTCTTTGCCTATTTTTTTATATTGGATTTCTTTTTTTCTTATTGTTGAGTTTTGGGAATTCTTTGTATGTAACAGTCCTTTATCAGATATGTCCTTTGCAGACATTTTCTCCCAGTTTGTGGGTTGTCTTCTCATTTTCTTGACAGTGTCATTCATAGAGCAGAATTTTTTTTTATTGAAGTATAGTTTTTACAGTATAGTAAGATCTTCTTGATCTTAATGGGAGAGCATCGAGTTTCTAATCATTAAATATGATGTTAGCTGTCGGTTTTTTGTAGATATTCTTTATTAAGTTGAGGAAATTTCCTGTTATTCCTAGTTTACTGAGAGTTTTTATCATGAATGGGTATTGGAGCTAATGACTTTTTAACTCATGAGATAATATGAGACGTACAGTATTATAATAAATGACTGACTTTTACAAAGCATATGTGCCTTAGAAAACCTGTTATTTAAATAGGTAAATCATGTAAATTGGTTAGAAAACATATGAAACAATGGTTGTATTTTCACATCCACCACACCACATGGGATGTTTTGAAAACAGAAAACCTTATACAATATCTTAGATTTTAAACAGTAAATAATGGGAATACAACAGATTCTTCTGCCTGTCAATTCTCCTGCCAAAAATCAGAATTAGTAATGTACATTCATTTCCTTAATCCTTATAAAAAGTATCATGCAATATTTTTAATGGAATATCTATTTTTTGAGAAAGTCTTCTTCTGTATATTGGAGTGCATTAAAACCATTTACATTGGTTATACTTGGCAGAAACTAGAGGAGAGAATGATGTAAAAGTCCTTGGGAAAATATCAGACAAAGCATGTTGTGTGCTGCTTCTTGCTCTAGTTTTCTTTAGTGTGCCTACCCCTTAGTTGCACAAGAACTATCTCCACCCTGTCAGTAAATGAGTTTTGTTGCATGAAATGCAAGTAGTTTCCACTGCCTCTGAGAGAGTAATTTTTTATTCAACTGTTACTAATTTGGGTTATCTAATTCAATTATGTTTGATTGGGCCCTGCTCACTGATGAGTCAATTGAGAATCACACCATCAATATGTTCCAGACGTTATAGCAAATGTTTTAAAATTGTTACAATAGTATGATTATTAAGACTGGATAATTATTCAGTTCATTTTAGGACAGTTCTATTGTTTTGATAATTTTAGTGTTTATACTTCAATATAAAAGATCTTCCATTCATCTGCTTTTAAGTTTCTGGATGGCTTAATTGAGAAATATCCTAAAGTGTTTTTTTTTACAGTAATCTCTAAAAAAAAAAATTCAACTATTGTTCTTTGTTACTTCTTAGCCTTGTCAGATTTTTTTCTGCTGCATACTAAAATAAAATCTGGAAGTGAAAAATATCGTTGAGACCAAGATTTTGCAGTTACTAGTTAAAATTTTTTTGTATTCATAAAAAGACTTGTTCTCAATAATGGAACTTATAAGTTGTTTCAATTATATTATTATGAAATAATTTCACTATAATAATACATATTTATCAATTTTACTTATAGATATTTGTATAAATTTTATTTTGAAAAGTTCCCACTGCTCTCAAAATTTTTTGAAAATTATTGATCTACATCAAAAGTTGAATAAACACTTTCAAAAATCATTTGCGGGGCTTCCCTGGTGGCGCAGTGGTTAAGAATCTGCCTGCCAATGCAGGGGACACGGGTTCGAGCCCTGGTCTGGGAAAATCCCACATGCCGCGGAGCGGCTAAGCCCGTGAGCCACAACTACTGAGCCTGCGCGTCTGGAGCCTGTGCTCCGCAACGGGAGAGGCCGCAACAGTGAGAGGCCCGCGCACCGCGATGAAGAGTGGGCCCTGCTCACCGCAACTGGAGAAAGCCCTCGCACAGAAATGAAGACCCAACACAGCCAATAAATAAATAAATAAATAAATATTAAAAAAAAAAAAAAAAAAAAAAAAAAGCACAGCTGGCTTTATAAGCCATCAAAAAAAAAAAAAAAAATCATTTGCATTATAACACTCTGGGCTTGGGATTAAATAAATTATTTATATTTTAGTAAAAATAGTTAATTCTGGTATTGCATTTATAACCTATTAATTTAAACACATGGATTTAGGTTTATGTTAATAATGTCTACAAAAATATGTTTGCTAAACTTTTTTATAAAGCAGACAATATTATAGAAGATAAAGTATTTTCAAGGCCTTTGCTATTGTCTGTTTACATACAAATAGAAAATGTTTATTAGATATGATTCTCACCTGTTCATTAAAACAGTTCCAGGAATCTGATATTCAGACATAATAATAAAGGAACAAATCAAATACAGGAATAACCAGAGTGATGAAATCAGAATTTCTGTGTCATTAAATAAATTATTGGTCAGCCAATCCAAGCACTCAATTGGTGATTGAACACCTATTATGCTAGGTACAGGACTCATTGTGCAATACAAATAATTATAAGAAGTGGTCTTTGCTCTCAGTGAGCTTAGATGTGGGAAGTAAGGTATAAACATGTGAGATTTAACTAAAAATATTTAGTTAAAAATATTTAAATCAGTTGAAAAGATTGCTAAAAACAATGGCTCAAGAGAGTATATTACCAAATGCCAAAATAATTAATTAAACAATCTGTCCTTTTCAGAGGAAGCTACTCAATCCATTCCGTAGATTGTTATATGGAGGAGAGTCCCATATACATTCTTTAAAACCTGCAGAACATCCATTTTGATAGTTCAACTTAGCTTTCTCTTAAGTTAGGTATTTTGGTGACATTTCTTATGTAGGGCATTCCTTGAGATACACTACAATACACATTTTGGTAAGTTAAATCATAATCTATGCATTGTTAAGGATACCATTAGCTTCTCAGATGCAAGGTCTCTTTTGGTTCATGTGACAAGAAGAGCTAGGAAAATCTGACTAATATAGGAGAAACAGGAAGAAAATATTTCAGTTGAAATTTTCTAATTTTTGTGGATTACAGGTTGCATCTAAGTATTTTTCATATTTTTTTCCATTGTGGTTTATTATAGGATATTGAATATAGTTCCCTGTGTTATACAGTAAGACCTTGTTGTTTAACTATTTTATAGTTTGTATCTGCTAATCCCAAACTCCTGATTTATTCCTCCCCCACCCCATTTCCCCTTTGGTAACTATAAGTTTGCTTTCTATTTCTGTGAGTCTGTTTCTGTTTTGTAAATAAGTTCATTAGTATCATATTTTGGATTCCATATGTAAGTGATATCATATGGTATTTGCCTTTGTCTGGCTTACTTCACTTAGTATGATAATCTCTAGGTCCATCCATGTTGCTTCAAATGGCATTATTTTATTCTTTTTTATGGCTGAGTAGTATTTCACTGTATATCTTCTTTATCCATTCATCTGTTGATGGACATTTAGGTTGCTTCCATGTCTTGGCTATTGTAAATAGTGCTGCTATGAGCATTTGCGTGCATGTATCTTTTTGAATTAGAGCTTTCTATGAATATCTGCCCAGGAGTGGGATTGCTGGATCATATGGCAACTCTTTTTTTAAGGAACCTCCATACTGTTTTCTATAGTGGCTGCACCAACTTACAGTCCTACCAACAGTGTAGGAGGGTTCCCTTTTCTCCACACCTTCTCCAGCATTTTGTATTGGTAGACTTTTTAATGATGGCCCTTCTGACCAATGTGAGGTTATACCTCATTGTAGTTTTGATTTGCATTTCTCTAATAATTAGTGATGTTGAGCATCTTCTCATTGCCTGTTGGCCATCTGTATGTCTTCTTTGGAGAAATGTCTATTTAGATCCCTTGCCCTTTTTTTTTTTTTTTTGTGATACACGGCCCTCTCACTGTTGTGGCCTCTCCCATTGCAGAGCAACAGGCTCCAAACGTGCAGGCTCAGCGGCCATGGCTCATGGGCCTAGCTGCTCCGCGGCATGTGGGATCTTCCCGGACCAGGGCATGAACCCGTGTCCCCTGCACCATCAGGCAGACTCTCAACCCTGCGCCACCAGGGAAGCCCCCCTGCCCATTTTTAATTGGGTTTTTTTTTTTTGTTACTGAGTTGGTTGAGCTGTTTGTATAGTTTGGAAATTAAGCCCTTGTCGGTCGCATCATTTGAAAATATTTTCTCCCAGTCCATAGGTTATCTTTTCATTTTGTTTATGGTTTCCTTTGCTGTGCAAAAGCTTATAAGTTTGATTAGGTCCCATTTGTTTATTTTTGCTTTTATTTCTATTGCCTTGGAAGACTGAATCTAAGTTTTTTAGAAATGATAGTGATGTTAGTGGTGGAATGGGGAGGATATTTGTTCCTTTTAGTCAAGGATTTTTGAGCTCTGGTTCATCCCATCTCCTTGCTCTCTTTTACTAATTAATTAAGATGAAATAGCCTCTTCTTCCCTTTTTCTCCTCCCCTTTTTCCATCAACCCCACCAGAAGAAAGTTCTCTGACTCTTGGAGTAAGTTCCTATTGCCACTACTTTCTATTCTGTGTTAATTTCTCCTCCAAATAATTTGAGACTAGGACTCAAGGTCTTTCTCTCTTTTTCTCTTCAGATATCAGTATCTTGTGTATTCTTCTATAGTATGACATAATCTATTGTATTGGACATGACATGACTATTTTACTTCAGTGCAAGGGAACCTGAGGGTTGAAACTATAATTGAATCAAATAAGTTATAGTTATACATTATCCAATTACTAAGTCTATCTCCTGAGCTTTGCAAGCTAAATATCTAGTCACAACCATGCCCTCCTCTCTATTTTGTTCAATAAATAACTTTATTGTGAATCTACTTCTACTCCACATTTCCAAAATTTTGGCTCTCTGTATTAAGAAATTATCCTTCAAAATACACATAGTACTATGTAATCTTAGATGTGTAAAGGAGAGATTGTCTAGACATCTCTTTAAATATAAAAAGAGATGACAGCTTTACTTCTTCTTTTCTGAATTGGATTCCTTTTATTCCTTTTTCTTCTCTGATTGCTGTGGCTAAAACTTCCAAAACAATGTTGAATAATAGTAGTGAGAGTGGGCAAACTTGTCTTGTTCCTGATCTTAGTAGAAATGGTTTCAGTTTTTCACCATTGAGGACGATGTTGGCTGTGGGTTTGTCATATATGGCCTTTATTATGTTGAGGTAAGTTCCCTCTATGCCTACTTTCTGGAGGGTTTTTATCAAAAATCTACAAATAATAAATGCCGGAGAGAGTGTGGAGAAAAGGGAACTCTCTTGCACTGTTGGTGGAAATGTAAATTGATACAGCCACTATGGAGAACAGTATGGAGGTTCCTTAAAAAACTAAAAATAGAAGTACCATATGACCCAGCAATCCCACTACTGGGCATATACCCTGAGAAAACCATAATTCAAAAAGACACATATACCACAATGTTCATTGCAGCTCTATTTACAATAGCCAGGACATGGAATCAACCTAAGTGTCCATCGACAGATGAATGGATAAAGAATATGTGGCACATATATACAATGGAATATTATTCAGCCATAAAAAGAAATGAAATTGAGTTATTTGTAGTGAGGTGGATGGACCTAGAGACTGTCATACAGAGTGAAGTAAGTCAGAAAGAGAAAAACAAATACCATATGCTAACACATATATATGGAATCTAAAAAAAAAAAAAAAAAGGTCATGAAGAACCTAGGGTCAGGATGGGAATAAAGATGCAGACCTACTAGAGAATGGACTTGAGGACACAGGGAGTGGGAAGGGTAAGCTGGGGCAAATTGAAAGAGTGGCATGGACATATATACACTACCAAATGTAAAATGGATAGCTAGTGGGAAGCAGTTGCATAGCACAGGGAGAACAGCTCAGTGCTTTGTGACCACCTAGAGGGGTGGGATAGGGAGGGTGGGAGGGAGAGAGATGCAAGAGGGAAGAGATATGGGGATATATGTATATGTATAGCTGATTCACTTTGTTATAAAGCAGAAACTAACACACCATTGTAAAGCACTTATACTCCAATAAAGATGTTAAAAAATAAAAAGGATGAGAAAATTCAGACTCAGAGATAATAATCACAAGAAAGTGCAGTACTGAGATTCAACAAAAAGTCACCTGACTCCAAATTTAATGCTTATACTTACTAACTCCTTTTGTCACCAATACACTAGCATTTCCTTTCCCTATAGTATTAAATTGTTCAAATTCCAATAATTAACACAGAAAGACTTCACTATTCTAGCCTGTAGTAAGATTTTCAGGCGTCTGGTACTGAATCAAACAGTCTGGTGTTCTGTTATTTTATCAGGTAATAGAAAATTAAAACCAGATGTTACTAGCCTTGCTGTAAAACCTGTTAAAAAACAGATTTTGTTGATCTCATAGTAGGTTATTCTGAGATTATACCTCAAAACTTATGAATTATTAATGGCTAAAAACAGCAATAAAAAGTTATTCTAAGATTTCCATATACTTGCCTCCTCTGGGTCTGGGATGGAGGCAGGAGCTTGGTGAACACAAATATATACTTGTTTGTGCAGTAGTCATCAATAGCACACGTCATGATTGTTTAGGCAAAATACTCACTTTTCCATTTCTTCCTTTTCTATAGCTTCCATTTCCCACCAGCTTTTGCACCTGCCCGCCATTTCCTGAAAGCCAGTGTGACTAATGAGTGCCAGAGGCAGCAGATGGGAAGGTAAGCTTTTCCCGTCTGCAGTCTTATATTAGCCAGTAGGATTTCTTGTTCTTTCCCATAACATTCCACTCAGTTGATCACTAAACAGTCAGAAACAATGTGAGAGGCGTTTAGTACTTTAATACAAGGATCTGCATCAGAGGTTATGCAAGAGTTAGATGAAAACATGGTTTGAATTTACTTGCACCTCAGTCAGGAAAGTATGGTTGAGCCCCACCTGTGATGCAGTGTATCCATAGCTCACATCCTAAGTTTTGCCCCTGACTTGGCTATTGAAAATTTATTAGAGCTGATGCAATTTTACAACAGATATACCCAATTCTGACCTCAAAATCAGCTTCATTATGCTATAGGCCATATTAAATTGCTAGCAGATTCATAAAGAAATCCATCCTTCCAAATGTGTGAAAGGGCTCTGAATTCTGGTGGTCATGCACTCTGTGAAACAGTCGGCTCCCAATTATTCAGGGACTCATTTTCAAGTCAGAGGATCAGTAAGGTCTTTAGAATGTTCTTCTTTTCCTTCCTATAGTAGCTGTCCTTTTGGTCATTTCACTGCTCATTAGAACTTGCAGTAGGGGGCCAGAGAAAAAGAAGTAAAAAATCAATTCTGTCTATTTTGTGGTAGTGGATAACAAAATAAGCTATTGTGACAATGCAGAAGATGTGGAAGCTACTGGTTATAATGAGGCTTACAGATTATCTGCACATCAGTTACTGAGGTTTATTTTATAGATGTGGAAAACTGGGAATTGCCTATGTAGAAAAAAATGTTCACTTCTGTAGCCAACTATATTTGCTATCATCTTTACTGTTAATTTTCTTTTTATCATAAAAGCAGTGGTAATAAAAACCTAAGCATCATATATAAGTGTGAAATAAAAATAAATTATCTCTCTGCCTCTCCCACAGTCCCACTCCTAAGAAGTAATGCATTTTGAACAATATTATTTTTAGATCTCCTATTGATGAGCTCCATTACTCTAAATAGTATATCTCTACTGTTTTATTTAACAACTCTAAACAGTTATCTCTTACCTATCAACTCTGAAAGATAAAAATGAAGAATATAGCCCATGTATATGATCTCTCCTCTTTTCATGCTCATTTTAAATTATGTTAGTACTTCTATCATTACCTTTATAACTTCAAACAGTATATTTAAAGCTATATATATATATATACACACACACACACTCTATCTCTCTCTACTATAGATACTATTTCTTGACTCAGCTGTATTAGTGGCTGTTATATTTCTGTGTTTTGTTCATGGGGTTGATTGTAAGAATTGAAATTCAATAAATTCTATAAATATTATTCATTTAAGATGAAGCAGTGTGAACATACCTGTGGAAAAGGTAATACATATTTTACCTTCTTGAAGAAGAATGTCTCTAGTGAAAACCCTTTTTACTCTCCATTAGTTGTCCAAAATTACACACACACAAACACAAACACACACACTTACAAATGCCATATAAACATGAAGTTTGCTGTAGTATTTCCACAAGAAATATTTTCCAGAAATGGTGGGTTACAGATAAGAATTATAATCATGCCTAAGAATATTGTGCCTTTGCCTCATGTTTTGCTGATATTTTGGCTGAGTATAGTACTTCATGTTTATATGGTATTCATACGTGTGTGTATGTATGTAAGTTTGAAGGCATTTGCTGCATTGCCTTTTGGTATCCTATGATACTGATAAGATGATGGATGGTAATCCATTTATTATTCTGTTAATCTGTTTATTAACACTCTTCCCTATTTTTTTCCTGAAAGCTTTTGGGATTTTTTCCCTTTATCTTTGAAATTTGAATTTTTCATTCATCCTGCTTGGCATTCTACCAGCCCTGAATCTGAAAATTTGGGTACTACTTCAACTCTAAACAATAAACTCCATTATTTAAAATCTTATACCTCCCTTTCATTTTCTCTGCTCCTCTTTGTAGAACAGGCATTAGATATGTGTTGGATATCCTGCAATGATTTTCTAACCTTCAACTTTTCCATTAAATTTTCTATCCTTTTCTATGTTGATTTACATTCCAGGAAATTTCTTCAACTGTATTACAGCTTTTTTCCCAATTTAAAAAAATTTGGTTAATTACAGTCTAAATTTCTAAAACCTCTTTCTTATACTCAGATTTCTTTATTTTTATTTAGCAGCATATTTTTTTTTTGGAATCAATATTTTCTTAAATCTTTCTGAGCATATACAATACAATTCTTTCAAGCTCTGAATTATTCTTGTTTATTTTAAGGTCAGTGGTTTTTCTTTTTCTTTTTCTTTTTTTGTGCTACTAGTTTTCCTAAAATTCTGAATGAAATCAGTTTTAAGATGGTCATTCTTTTTTTTCAACTTTTTAATAGCTCTGAAATCAGGATGCATCTTAGAATCAATAGAATGTTATAGTTTAATTGGCCGGGCTTTTTTTTTTCTTTAGTGATATATAAAATAATGTGTTCTACAATTAATATCATCTTAGTTGAAAGGAAACAAATGATTTGGTCATCTACAGTTGGTTGTTAACATTCATAAGGGTTAGATCAACTGGCATGGTTTTCTTATGCAGTTATTTAGGCTTGTTACCTCTAAGGGCATTTGTGTTCTAGGTAGTTGTGTGAGTTTTTTGGTTGGCACACTTCATTTTAAGCTGCACAAGTGGAAGAAGCAGACAGGTATGTGTGCCCCTCCCCACATACCCTAGTACCAAATTTACTCTGGGGTGTGGCACTCACACATAAGAGCCTGGCTTTTCCCAGGAAGATCATTCAATTTTTTAATGTAGTTTTGAGCCTGAAGATAAATGCTTCTATTTTACTCAGGGACAGGAGTTGGAAATTAAGGCATTACGTTTCATCACTATTCTCTAGAGAGATTATCATCTGGATTTTTGTCTTTCTTCCCATTCTTAATCTGTATACCATCTCATTGTCCTTAGAGATTCTGAATTCTACTAGATCCCACCTGGGTGGCAGAATTTTCTTGTTAGAGTTTTGACTCGGGTTTCCTCCACTTTGACTATCAATATGATCATATTGACTCTGCTGCTTCTTCATGTAGGTCTAGATCAATGTTTCTCACCCTAGTCTGCATGTTGCAGTCACCTGAGGAGCTTTATAAAACACAAATCCCTGGATCCCACACCCAGAGATTCTGAGTTTGGGGTGTGGCCTCGCTGAATCTAAGGTGCAACTGAGATTGAAAGCTATTGGTCTAGAGCAACTCTGAAATCTAAAAGGTCAAAGGGGAGGCAGCATAAAATATTGATTACCAGTACAACTTATGTAGCCAAATTGCCTAGGTTTAAATTCCAGCTCTACCACTTCGTATCTGTGTGATCACAGGCAAGTATATTTCTCTGTGACTCCGCATCTGTATACTGGGGGCCATAACCATATAATGGTTCTTAAGGTTATTATATGGATTCAATAAATTACCATTAAACAATACTTAGATCATAGTGTTACATAAATGTAAAATAATAAATACACCAGCTACTGAACATTTTTCCTCCTATCTCTTAAACTTTTACCTTCTCATTCTCCAACACTTTGAACCCTGCCTTTTCGCTGAGTTCATCATTCCATTCACAGTTTTGCTTACTTCCAGAAGTGTGTGTACTAGACTCCATTGTCCATCACTTAGTCCTTCTCTTACCACTGTCCTTGAGTTCGTAGCCTTGTTGTTGTTCTGATGAAGCAAACTACTCATTGAGTCATCCTTCATTCTTCCTTCTCTACTCCTCACTTGGACTATTGAATGCTACTGAGAAAAATGGTATCATTACAAATTCATGGTCTGGTACCTTACTTAGGTTCTCCACACCATCTGATTTTTTTCATGTGTTGACTCTTCTGTTCCTCACACTGTGATTCCTCCAAACTTCTCCCTCCACAAACTATTTATTTGGTCTCTTTTCCATCTCAGGGAACAACTTTTCCTCTTATCACATTGAAAAGCTAGAGGTTGTCAATTGTAGACTTCCTCACCTTCCTACAGATGGATCAATAAGTGCATGTAGACTTACTTCCTTTCCTTCAAGTCTCAAGGAAGTGATATATACCTTCTGCTCAAAGAGAATTCACAAATCAGTGTTCTTGGTCAGTCTCATTCCTTCTCTCCATTTCTCTCATTCTCTGTGTCTCTCTCTGTCTCTCTCTTCTCTATTTCAACTTTTTCACATCCTTCATTTAGATTCTCCCCTTTAACATATCAACATATTTAAGCCGCTCATGAAAAAATACTTCTCTCTAAAAACCACAACTTCTGTGTCCTTCACTTCATAGACAAGCTACTCAAAAGAATATTGTATACTTACCTACTTTCTTGTCTCAGTTCCTCTCAGTCTCATCCTACTGAAATTAAATGTCTGTCCCACACACTTCAACAAAGCTCTCTGATGAACTAACTGCCAAATCTAATGAAGTCTTTTGAAGCCTCATCTTGTTGCATTTCCCTATGGCAGTAGGCATAATGTATACTTCTTTAGACACAGCTGTCTAATAGAACTTTCCCATCTGGATGGCCTAAGGAACCCCTAAAATTGAGCCCATTTACTTTTCCACAATCTTGTTTTCCTTCAAGTTTTACTAATTTTAGGAATTAATGAATAGTAATTTAGTGAATGACTTCCAACACAGGAATGACTTCCAACAGAAATCTAGGTCTCACTCTTGATATCACTCTCGCTTTCACTTCACACTCCAGATGAGTTTTTAAGCCCAGTTGCTTCTACTTCTATAACCTCTCTCATCTTCCCTGTCTCCTATTATTTACCTCCATTGTTATTGTATTATATCAGAATTTGATCTTTTATTGGCCAAGTTTATTATAATTGTCTCTTGCTTCTTCCAATCTATCCTTCACAAGAGAATGTTTCCCAAAACTCAAGTAAAAGGAAATGAATGTTCACATATTTTAAAATGGAGATTAAACTTATTTTGTCTTATTCTCTACACCATTATAAAGAGTGATTTGACCCATTCTGTGGGAGAGGGTAAGACTATTTCATCTCCCAGGGAACAGAGAGCAAGCAATTATGATTTTGAAGACACAGTCCATCCTGCACTGAGAAAAAGAGAAGCCAACTTTCTTCATGCTAGTTGTTTGAACTACTGAACTCCAGTTTTAATGGGTCACTGAGGTTTCTCTTTTGACAGAAAAGAAAATAATATAATTTTCAGGATAATAGAGATCTTTTTCTATGTGTACTGTTTTTTTTGTTTTTGTTTTTGTTTTTTCTAGTGAGTAGAACAGAGGTTCTCAAGGTATGGTCCCTAGACCAGAAGCTTAATTACCACCTGGGAACTGGTCAGAAGCACAAATTCTTGGCTCCTACCCCAGATCTACTGAACTCTAAATTCTGACCATGAGATGCTACTAATATGTGTTTTAAAAGCCTCCAGGCAATTCTGATGCAAGCTAAAGTCTGAGAAATACTGGCCTAGAATGATGTCTACCAAATAGTGGGTATTGAATAATCATTTGTTGAAAAAAAAGAAGAAATATTGGTATAAAGGGATAAAAGGGGCTTGAGGTTGCCAGGTTGCTATGAAAGGCACCGTGGAAGCTTCCAAGAACCTTGTTGAGTCAGAATTCTCTCTAGATAATCACTGTCTTCCTGTGAGAAGGACTCTCAGTTTTCCCACACCTAGGACCTGAGCCCTTTGGTGGTATGGTCTATCAAAGAGTAGAACATCTCTTCATGTGCACCAAGAACTTTTCTTTGGTGCTGAAACTCCAAGAGCAGCCCCTGAACACCAGTCAGGGAAGGCACAGGAAGCTTTTGTTTGGGGGTGGCTGTCAGTAGTCTGAGCTGGGTTGGTAAGGGATGAATACATGTGGGTACAATTTGTGATAGTGTTAGCATATTAGTCTGATTTCAGCTTAAATTACATCACAGGCATCATAGCACACATACACTAGTCCTAAGCATTTTTCTCACATCATTTTTACTTAATTCTAGATGGGACTCTATCAGCAACACTGTGGTTTAGTGAGACAGTAAGAAACCTTTCCTAAATTCTTGGGATAGTAGAGTAACCTGCAATCCATGATTAAGACTGGAACGTAGCAGGCATCATAAGAGCTGAATTACAATCACTGAAGACCTAAGCTTCTAGTGGCTAGTATTACCAGCAGGGTAGTGATTCTGACGTGATTTTTATAAGGTGCTCCAGTCTGTTGACTCTAATTCATTTCCCCAAGAGAGTCATGAAATATGATCCACAAATCCATCCTTCTTTGATTCAGCTTTCTTAAAACAAGGATGACCCCATTTCTAACGGGAGAGCCCTGGACAGCATATAAATATGGTCAGGGAGAAGAGCTCTATTTGCAATTAAGAATAGTCCTCCTCCACTACTCTTAAGAAAAGTTTTCCCCTTGTTTCTGAAAAAAATAATTATTGAAAGTTGAGGTTGGGGGAACTGCTTTTCTAGTGTTAGTGAGGGAGTTTTGTAAACATTAACTAGGGAATACCACTATGATGCTTCAAAAATACCAGGCACATGAGCCCCCAGAATGCTGAAAGCACATGTCCCAGAAGCTCCCTCCCAGCCCCCTGTGTTGAGGTTATCAGCATCTCCAAACTGATTAACCCTTCAATCTTTGTTCTTAATGCCTAAGCATTGGTGAGCAAGTCTTTGGACAAGATAAGAGCAGAAAAGCTGGGCAAATTACTCTCCTGAATGCCTGTGAGGTTAAGAAAAGGGGTTCTGCATATACCATGTTGCCGGAGGCCTGGTTCAGAGAACACTAGCTAAGGGAAACTTAAACACAGGAAGTGTTAATTAGGTCCATCTGAGACTGATGTGTGCCCAATCTGTGTAAAGTTCTGTCAGAGAACTCTGTAAAGTTCTTAGTGAACTTTACATTTTAAACTCAGCCTCTTAAAAACTGAACACTCTCCCCAAAGCTGATAAATATTTGTTGGTGGGTGGGGTGGTAGGTAAGGGCAAAGAAAGCGTGGCTACTTCCTGCAAAAAGTTTTGCTCCACTCACCCATCCTCAGGAGCTGATGTAGAGGAAAACAACAAAAATAGCTGAAACCCTCAAACACAGCTGTCTGAACTTCCTGGGAGTCAGCTGCTGGTGTACGTGGCTACAGGCTATCAGACAGATGCTGAGGCAAGTGGATCCCAATATCCCACTGAGAGGGAACTCGCTCAGCCTGTTCTCACTGGCATGATCCAGAACACCCACAGTGGGACTGTAATAAGGAAGGTACTCTAGGCCCAATATCTCAGGGGGAAGATGGGGCATAGGGGCATAGCATGAGCCCTTCCTGGAAAACTTCATAAGAAGTCCAGGCTAGTCTGTCTTTCAAGCTTAAATTTCTCCCAGGACTGCTGGGGCCTCTGAGTAGAGGTGACCAGGTAGGGAGAAGAAAGTGGGCTTTCTTAGTGGGTCACAAGAGATCATTGTAATCAAATTGTTCCATGAAAAAAATTAAAATATGTACCCTGAAGGATAACCTTACCCAGGCCTGTTGAGCCAGAATTTCTTGAAATGAGAGCTGTAGGTGGTCAGTGGTTAAAGTCAATGAATTGTAACCAGAACTTGAAAGCCAGCAGGGAGCCTCACTGTTAACTGGAACTGAGTGTAAGCAGTTTAGAATAATGCTAGGCCCACACTTTCAGAAGCATGCAAACTTGAAGGTCTTCCATGTTTTTCCTGTTCACATTCTGTGTTTAGATGCCTATAGAGAATCGAAGGCACACACTATGACACCCTACTCTTTTCTAGGAGTTGTACTTCCCAGACCCCTCAAGTTAAGCTCCAAGAACTTTGATTTCAGGGACTTCCCAATACCCAAGGAGTGGAAAGAAATGGAGAAAGGAACTTTAAGCCAAGAGTAATGTTTTTTCTCACCATGATTGAAATATGGAATGTGTTCAGGGTGAGAACACAAACAGAACTGAATGACCCTGACCTTTTGAAAAAGGTCCAGAAATAGCTCATTTTATGAAGTTAAAGATTTGAGAGTGAATAAATAAAAGAGTTGCCAAATAGTGGCATAACCTTTGAACCTATGCAATCCTTTTGTTTCCCACAATGACGGTGAATAAGAAAGCAATTCTGAGAAACTGATCCTATGACTCTCTACTCACAGAGTCTTCAGACGTGAAGTCCAAATCCACACACAGTACATAAGGCCTTCTAAAGTCTAAACCCTCTGCAGCCTTAGGTCTTATCACATTTGTAGTTCCCCAAACAGTGCCCGGCCCATGGTGAGCACTCAGCACAAAGGTATGTAAGATAAAGTTCTGTCTGGATAATACTTCATCTTTGAAGAACCACCAAGATTCATGAAGCCTTTCCCATGCTCCCCTTTCCCCAGATATAGCAGTTATTATTACATATGTATGTCTATAATCGCACCCATGCGGCCGTGAGCTCCTATGCAAGAAGAATATCATTCTACTCTGTGTTCCCAGAACCTGGCATAGTCTCAGGTGTTCAGGGCATACACAAAAATATTGAATGAATGAATGAATTAATAATAAACAAGCAGCTGAAGCACAAGGATGTGTAGTGCCTTAACCAACAGCATTTTGTAGAACAACCAGGACCAGAAATTAAATATAAAAATTTTAGCCCCAGCTCTCTTCAGAACCCCACCACAAATTCTATGTTACATGAATCCTTCTTTGCTTTGTTTTGCATTGAATTTCTATAGCTATATATAAACTGAACGCCTGGTGAGTGGGTGGGTAGTGGTGTTCACTCTTATTTAGTGAAATATGAATATATCAGAATTACAGAAAATAGAAAGAAAATGGTTTATGCAAAGGTGTCAGTTCTCATGCCTGTTTTTTTTTAAAATCTGCGATGGTGCCGAGATGGTTCAAACTTAATATTCACATCCATTTTATCACATCAAATATGATCATTAGCAAACAGTGTTTGATGGTAGCTATTTCCTGACTGACAATAGCCATCTGGTGGAGCCCACTTTCCCATATCCTGGGGCTGATACATTTCAGATAGTGTGGAAAATAGTAGGAGGAAGGAAGTAATTAAAAATGAAGGGGAAGCTGGGGGCAGGGGATAGGTACCAGTTTTATCTCACACAAGAATATCTCTATACCTATGCTCTTGAAAGTTATGGGCGGGGACAGAAATACTATTTTTAAACCTGTTTCATGTCCTCAAGTTGACATGCGGTCCTGCCCATAGGATGAGTGTCAGGAAACCCTGAGGGTGGGCACTAGTGTTTAAAATAAGCTCAGGCTGTAGCCTAAGAAAACAGGAAGAAATTATCTCTAGACTACTGTGGATATGGAGGAAACTGGGAAAGGGGACTGTGGTAAAATTATAAATTCAGTGTCCCAAGCAATATTCCGTAACAGGTCCGTTACTCCCCCCAACCTTAAACAGCACTTCACTCTCACCAGCAATACCTTCACCATGTGGAGCAGAGGGTGGGGCTGCGGGTAGCTGAGTGGGAGGCAGGCCTGGCTGGCAGGGTTCCTAAGCATTGCAGCGGCTTCTGAAGCAGCAGCATCACCCAGAAAGACAGAGGAAAAGTGTTCAGCAATAATTTGTGAACACTGAGGATGCAAAGTGAGGAGGCTTGGGCTTCCCTGGTGGCGCAGTGGTTGAGAGTCTGCCTGCCGATGCAGGGGACAGGGGTTCGTGCCCCGGTCCGGGAAGATCCCACATGCCGCAGAGCAGCTGGGCCCGTGAGCCATGGCCGCTGAGCCTGTGCATCCGGAGCCTGTGCTCCACAACGGGAGAGGCCACAGCAGTGAGAGGCCCACGGACCGCAAAAAAAAAAAAAAAGTCAGGAGGCTTTAACAGCATTCTTAATTTCAGGACTAGCCTGTTGCAAAAAATGACTGGTTATTCATTAAATTCCTGTCCTGATCTTTCTGACTCAGCATTCAGCTATATTACATTACCCACCCTTCCTCCACCTCCAATTAATGGGGTCATGTGGTGAGTTCTGGTCAATGGAATATGGGCTGAAGTGATTCATGCCATTTGCCAGGCCTGGCTCATCATCCACTACAGTCTCTTTCCTCATTCACAGCCTGAGTGGAGAGGAATCTGAGCCTCTAGAGGAAGGAGGTGCCCCAAAATAGATAGGGTCTGCGTGTGTAAATGATCTACTCATGAGGTGGCTGACCAGCAAGAACACTCCCTCCCGCCAGACATTTGGGTTTCATATGTCATTTGATAAAGCCACTGACACTTGGGAGTTTATCCTTTGCAGGAGAGATACAGCTGCAGCTTCCAAGTCTTTCACAAAAATGACTCAAATGGTCTCACATACTATGTCCTCCGATGTTCTCTGTCACTCTCAAGGAGCACTTTTTTGACACCTCTCCTCCTGTTTTGGGCACGCAAGCGAACTGTTCATTCAAAATGGCAAAAACTCACTTGTGGCTAGAATGGTAATGACATTTAAATAGCCGAGGAATCAACAGAGCAATTTTTTGGAGAAAAGGTATAAAGAATTGAGGGGACATGATGAGCAAACTTTTAGTCATCATGGCATTCTTCTTTTCATTAATGTGCACGTGTAATTTCAACTAAAGTGCCAGCTCCCCATGGATCCTGAAAGCAAGCTCTGGAGTTTAACTAGAATAATGGGGCAATTTAAACAGCTTTGGGCTCTCAATTTAAAGCTGAGATGTTGAAGCGAGGTTATTAAACAAATAAATAGACGAATAATCTCTGTATATCTGGAATATAGTCATGGGAGATTGGAAGTTGGGTGGGGACTGGGGGACACATAAAACAGGAATACTGGTGAGCACAGGATTTCCACATGGTCCTGTTGCATATTTGAATCTTAATCTAGATACACAGCCCTCTTATTTACCCAAGTGATGAATCAGGACACAGTACTCCAGGCGAGGGCAAGAGTAACCTTGCATTCTGCCCATTGCTTGCTCTCAATCTCACTTTTCTGTTGCCTCTACCCAAGGATAAAAAGGAAGTTCTTTCTTCAACAAAGATGATTCCCTGGTTCACTGCATTTCCTTACTTTTCTACTTCCCCTGTGGCACTCGAGCCTTATAGTGAATATAAAGATAAAAGCTTATTTAAGAGCAGAACTACACATGATTACAAAGTGAAGGAAACAGGTGTAGCTGCCTGAGCAGTTGAGGGAACCAGAATGCTGAGCTTCAGGAATACACCAGGTAGGTGATCCCTGCAGGATGGCTAGGACAAAAGGAAAGAGAATCTGTCTACTCATCTTTGCCTGGGGCAGCCAGTGAACTGCTAGGAATAGAAAAACAAATTGTTGGTACCTCTTCCCTGTCTGATTTTCAGGGAGACTCCTCTGAGTGTCCTGAATGACCCAACACACAGGGCACCACCATCTCGGTCAGCAACTGCTAAGCCATGTCTTTGACCTGCACCACTTCCCTCCCTTGATGTCTTTTTGTGAACTCGCTTTTGGATTAGAAACCTCCCATCCCCATATACACATCTCTTGACTATTGCTTTCTAGCAGGTTTCCTGCCAGTTACTTTTCCCTCCATCTCAGAGAGACCCTAGACAGTGGTGCTACCCCAAGATGGAGGAAAGATCCCTGAATGACAGTGAAAAATATTCCCAAGAAAACTTCTCATCGTAAACTATATTATGGTTTACGAGTACTTTCACTTCCTTGTAAGAACTGCTGCCTATTGCTATTAAACTCAGCTGTGTGATATACTTGACGCACAGGAATGTGAGCATACCTGGTATATGCTACTACCTTCCAGAAGCCCTAGGAGACATTGTGAGTTTCTGCCAGTTCTTTTGCTTCTGCCTCCTTCCATGAAATGGCCCATCCCACTCAGAGATCTCTTCTTTAGCTTGGGTCCAAGGGATAAAAAGACACATGGAGCAGAGCCAAATGGAATCAAGCAGAGACACAGGCATCTGCAGCTGAACTGCAGCCACCAATTATAAGGTGCTGTGTTGTTGAAAGCCACTAAGATTTGGGGGTCATTTGTGAATGCAGCAAAGCTGACTAATATACCACCTGATCAGGAATACTAGGAATGGATTTTGTGAATGAGAGAGCGAATGTATTGAATTAAACCCCTATATGGTTTTTGAGTTGTTTATAAGTAATTACTGTAATATAACAATCCCTCCCCACTTCCAAGAGCCTAAGACACTCATTAGCCCCTGAAACAGGAGGGCTGTGATGATGTAGAGAGGAAAGAACCTGGGTCCTCATACTGGGTAGGATTAAAAGGAACCAGCTTGAGACTTCTCCAAAAAGCTGGGGCAGTGGTGAACATCCACCAACCCGATTTACTGTTAAGTCAATACATTACAAGAAGAGTGTGGCAGTTTTAGTATATATCTTTGTAATAGCTACATAGATAAAGTTGGCTTTTCTTTTTATCTTTATCCTATTTTACTCCCAGATTTCCTAGGTACTGTTTCTTAGCAACATGAGAAGGAAAAAGGTCCTTTCAAGCTGGCACTGCAACCTGGAGATGCTCTTTTGATGACCTCTATATTCCCTGAGAAGGTCCTTAGATTCTCTATTCCTCACTCAAATCCTTTGAGTTATACTCTCTCCATGATTCAAGCATATGTCAACCTTTCTACCTACTTTTCTCTAGCTCTTCTCTTAATTAGACCTAGGATATATTCTGTGTTGGCTTCATTTTTCAGTATCTGCTTTTGTCAATTTACTCCTCCTTTTTATCTCCCTCTTCTTTATATATCCATCCGAACACTAACTAGTACCATTATACTACTGGGAGACAGTTCTCCATGAATCCCTTGTGTTTCTGCACAACTTGTGAGCAGAAGCACTGACAATTTTTTGTTCTAAACTGTCTTTTCAAGGATGTATATACCAAACCACCTTGGAAGATAGAGATAGTATCTTGTTCCAGAGGAGAGAGAAGGCTTGTTTGCTGTCCAGTATAATAAAGATAATGTCTTCCTCCAGGGTAAAGGTTGGGTGGGTTTGCTTGCCACCCACTATAAAAGACTGGAGCTTCCTAAGCTCAGGATTCCTCAGCTGTGACAAAAACAACTGTGTCCACTCCACAGCACTTATCTATGCCTACCTGTGTCACCTTTGGGGGTCTTAGAGGACACAGGGAACTGGCACAAACATAAATCTCATGCTACTTGCTGTGCTGTGAGTAATAAAATTCTTTGTCTCTAACCCAGAAGTCTCATATCTTCTGCCAGCATTCATAAAACTATGGCAGGCTAATTCGCTAGCTTGCAAGTTGGGCAAAATCTTGGATCATTCACAGTTCTTGACATATAGTACCTCCTAAGTAATTATAATTTAAATTATGACATATAATTTATCACAAATTAATATCTGTAAGTATCCGTGTTTATATGTATCATATATGACACCTTTCTTTAAAAAAATAAGGTTGTAAAACCACAGTATACCCACAACACACACAAACACAATTATCACTGTATCCCCAAGCACAGTTCCTTGCTCAAATAATAGTTTTGTTCAATGATTGAATAGAAAACTAGGAAAAGAATTGTACATTATTTACTATTAAACCATCAACCCATTTATACCTCCAGTTGCTACTGTGCTTCTGGATAGAATGGAGGAAAGTCAACACTGATTTTAGGTCCAAAACAGCAATCCAGTCTAGTCGATATCTCCCAGAAGTGGATGCACTGGTTTTGTTAAGAATGTATGACGTCATCTCATTCCCACCTGTCCAGGGTAGAGTTAGAGCTTTGTCCTTCTCAGAGAATGTTTTTGACCCTCTGGCCTTGACCACAATATCATGTATAGTACCATAAATATTGGTTCTTGAGTAACTCATTCAACATTTTCTTTTGAGCATCTTTTCTTCGTAAGGAAGTACTAGGCCCTTGGGATTTAAACACGTAAATGGGTAAATTATAATTCAAAAAGTAGTAAATAATACTACATAGTAACAGTAATAGTGACTAATAATACAATTAAAAACTCTGAAGAAGACATAGAGAATGGACTTGAGGACACAGGGAGGGAGAAGGGTAAGCTGGGATGAAGTGAGAGAGTGGCATGGACTTATATACACTACCAAATGTAAAATAGTTAGCTAGTGGGAAGCAGCCGCATAGCACAGGAAGATCATCTCGGTACATTGTGAACACCTAGAGGGGTGGGATAGGGAGGGTGGGAGGGAGACACAAGAAGGAAGAGATATGGAGATATATGTTTATGTATAGCTGATTCACTTTGTTATAAAGCAGAAACTAACACACCATTGTAAAGCAATTATACTCCAAAAAAGATGTTTAAAAAAAAACCCAAAAAACTCTGCAGAAGCCCAGAGAAGGGTAACCAGGCCTAAGGATTGGGGTAGAGGGTATGTACAACACAAGTATTTATATCCCAACCCCATGTGGGCGCCTCATCCACTTTTATTTTACTTCTGACTGCTTAGACCTTGATTTTACCATATGGTACAACCATCCATTGCTTTTTTTCCCTGTCCTGACACCTTAGTTCAGCTTTTCCTACCAGCCTTTTGCTCCTATAAAAAGTCCTTGATTTGGCTTTTATCCCTTACAGAATTTTATTCCAAGCATCTCATTTTCATGTTCTGCTCTGGTTTTCCTGGTGCTGACCATGCAGCAGGGCCACCTGTTTGATTCTAGTGCAGTCTGGGACAGGGTATCTGTGTTCCTAAAAGCCCCTGACATGTGTTCTAATAGCAGGCATGTTTGAGAATCTCCTACAACTCCACCAATTCTGAATTGAAATGGTTATGCATACCTGTCAGCTCATCCTAGTACCTGGTTTTTGCCTAGTTAATTTCTCTCAACTGTAACCTAGCCTCTGTTTCTTCCCACTCTGCATTTTGACTCTACAGAGAATAGAGAAGCCATGGCTAGGATTGTTTGTTTTCTGATTAAGGATTAATAATGTCACTCCATAGGGAGGGTGGGAGGGAGACGCAAAAGGGAGGGGATATGGGAACATATGTATACATATAACTGATTAAATTTGTGATAAAGCAAAAAATTAAAAAAAAAAAAAATAATAATGTCACTCCAGAGATAAGAACTAGAATCCAGGTGAGTTTTGTTTCTATCAGGGGAACTTGCACCAAGTCTCACAAGGTGTGGAAAATCACAAGTAGGACTTAGTGCTAGCCTCTCCATCCTAGTCCCAGTGGAGAAGAAAAGGGAGGGGGAGAGGAAAAGAGAAAAAGATGACAGCTTTCCACCTCTCCTGGTAGAATAGCATACAAATAAAGTGGAGAAAAAATTGGGAGTTGCCATGGCAGCCAGAAGCTCCCCTCAGAAGCAAAGACCTTCCTTGTCCAGCCATGGGAGGAATAACATCTTTCTTCAGCAAGTCTCAGCAGAGGCTATGGTAGCTTCAAGGACTAGGGAATGTACTCCTGATCCAGAGAAATAGCCATAAGAGGGGCCCTCTTTATTGATGCAGCAAGCAGCACATTCCTACAGAGTGTGACTAGGCATTCAGTGACTAGGATACCAAACAAAAGAAACCCACCAGTTTCTTAAAAATATGTAACTATAAATCAACCACACTCTTACATTTCAAACATTTTTACATGTAAAGTCAAGCAGCTGAATTACAATCGTGTTGAAGCAGTCTGATTAATATTTAAGTCTTTTAGTCTTCCAGCTAATTTAGGAGATAATCCAAAAACCAGAGAAAGTATAATTACACTGTGGTATTTTTGGGGGGTATCCAGGCACCCTTAAAAGCATTGGCTTAAATATACCTTCCAATTTAAGTTGCTAGTGGAGTACTGAGTGGGCTGAAAGTGTCCAGGGATCCCTATCTTTACACCACTGTAATCTAAGACCTGGGGGCTGCTGTTTAATCAGTTGATCAACTGACTATTTATTTGATCAGTTAATTCATAAAACATTTATTGAGTGCCTATTATGTGCTAAGGACTATGCTAAGTGGTAAAGATATAGAGATAAATAATTATAAAAAAATCACCATCTTAGTGAGCTTTCAATATATTAAGGCAGTTATAGTTTCAAAATATTGTGACAAGTGTTATAATCATCAGAGAAGTATATGTCTATATAAAAAAGTAAAAGTATATATAAAGGAGATAACACTCCTCTCTACTTGGGGTAAGGAGACACCAGAGTCAGGGGACAAGATATGGTGTCAAGGATTTTTGTAAAAATTTATCAGTTGAAAAATGTTGAGGAGAGCAGAAATTATACAAGCTAAAGAAGGATGAAGCTATGTGATACCAATAGTCCATAATATTTGTGCAGGGAGGGGACACTGGTGAGAAAGAGACAAATCAAGGAGGGCTTTGTCATCATGCTAAAGAGCTGGGACATTATTCTGTATATGATAGGGAAGTTTTAAAACCAGAGAGTGCTTTTATCAAGTTGTGTGTGTGCGTGTGTGTGTCTGTTTGGTGTGTATGTGTACAAGCCTGTGTGTGTGTGTGTGTCTCAGAAACCTCTCAAACTTTGGAATGGTAGTAGTCAAGGGGCTCTGGTATGATTGCAGACAGGGAGACCAGTTAAGAAGTAATAGATGATACAATCATGACCTATATCAGTGGTAGGGGGTTGGAGATGTGAGAAGATATTTCTGCAAATTGACATGGCAGGATGACTATGTGAATGTGGGGATGAGGAAAGGAAGCGGTTTTATGGCTTGAGTACTTGGGTGAAGAAGTTGTTGTTCACCAAAACAGGGAACTGGGGGGTTGGAGATGATGAGTTACTTTTGAATGGGGTGAGTTTGAAATGTCTGTGGAATGTGTAGAGAAAGATGTCTGATAGATAGCTCTATATACAAGGAGTGATACAGGCTGAAAATATGAATATGGGGCTTGTGGCTAGAGATGGAGTAGTAGGTCAGCTCTTCTACAGAGCATATTAAAAGACTGAATACAAAATTCTAGACTGGTGTTTCTCAAGCTTTAGTGTGTGTACAAGTCATCTGTAGATCTTATTAAAATACAAAATTTGATTCAGTAGCTTTGGAGTGGGCCTGATATAATTTCTAAAAAGCTACTAGGTGATGCTTATTCTGCAGGTATGAGACCACATATTGAGTAGCAAAGCTCTAGAAGACACTAGTGTTTAAAGACGGGCAGATGACAAGAAGTCCACAAAAAGGACTGAGTAGAAGTCAAAGATGTAGGAAGAGAATGGAGGAAAAAGGAGTGTTTTCTTAGTATCCAGTAGAAGACATGGTTTCATGAAGAAGAAAATATTCAACAAAGTCAAAGGCTGTTGTCAAGTACACTTAAGAATAGACTGGTAGGGCTTCCCTGGTGGCGCAATGGTTGAGAGTCCGCCTGCCGATGCAGGGGACACGGTTTCGTGCCCCGGTCCGGGAGGATCCCACATGCCGCGGAACGGCTGGGCCCATGAGCCATGGCCACTGGGCCTGCGTGTCCGGAGCCTGTGCTCCGCAACGGGAGAGGCTACAACAGTGAGAGGCCAGCGTACCACAAAAAAAAAAAAAAAAAAAAAAAATAGACTCGTAAATGTCAACTAAAATGGGTAACTTAAGGTAATTTTGAATTTGGACAGGACACTTTTTGTATCATGAAGGGGAAGGGAACAGAGGCCAGTAGTAGCAGAGAGCTATGTAAATGGTAGGTGAAGAAATAAAGATAGCAAGTATGAACTAGTTTTTGTAAAAAACAAAACAAAACCTAGACTATTATGGGAAAGCGACCAATTGGGTGATAAATTAAGAGTAAAAAAATGTTGAAAAAGTATCATCATTTTTAAGATATAAAAGACATACAGTTGTGGTAAACCAAATAATGCCCCCCCAAAGACATTCCTATCCTAATCCCCAGACTCGTGAATTATATTACCTTAGATGACAAAAGAAACTTTAAGTTATGATTAAATTAAAGTTCTTGAGATGGAGAAATTATCCTGGATTATCCAGGTGGCCCAATTAATCACAAAGGTTAAAAGAAGGCAGTAGGGTCAGAGCCAGAGGAAGAATTGTGACAATAGACGTGGGAGTGATGCTAATGCTGGTTTTGAAGAGGAAATAGCCAAGGAATGTGGGCAGCCTCTAACAGCTAGAAAAGGTAAGGAATGGGTTCTCCCTTTAGAGCCTCCAGAAGGAATAGAGCACTGTCAATACCTTGATTTTAGTGCCGTAAGACTTCTGAGGTCCAGAACTGTACGCTAATAAATTTATGTTGTTTTAAGCCAACAAATTTGTGGTAATTTGTT